>NC_092104.1:25707101-26007101 GCF_045679555.1 Salvelinus alpinus
GCCCATTCTTCAAGGCAAAACTGCTCCAAGGATGGTTATTTTGGGGTGATGAGAGGTGTTGGGTTTGCGCCAAACATAGCATTTTCCTTGATGGCCAAAAAGCTCAATTTTAGTCTTATCTAACCAGAGTACCTTCTTCCATATGTTTGGGGAGTCTCCCACATGCCTTTTGGCGAACAACAAACGTGTTTGCTTTTTTCTTTCTTTAAGCAATGGCTTTTTTTCTGCCCACTCTTCCATAAAGCCCAACTCTGTGGAGTGTACGGCTTAGTGGTCCTATGGACAGATACTCCAATCTCCACTGTGGAGCTTTGCAGCTCCTTCAGGGTTCTCTTTGTTGCCTCTGATTAATGCCCTCCTTGCCTGGTCCCTGAGTTTTGGTGGGCGGCCCTCTCTTGGCAGGTTTGTTGTGGTGCCATATTCTTTCCATTTTTTAATAATGGATTTAATGGTGCTCCATGGGATGTTCAACGTTTCAGATATTTTTTTATAACCCAACCCTGATCTGTACTTCTCCACAACTTTGTCCCTGACCTGTTTTGAGAGCTCCTTGGTCTTCATGGTGCTGCTTGCTTGCTTGGTGGTGCTCCTTGCTTAGTGGTGTTGCAGACATTGGGGCCTTTCAGAACAGGTGTTTATCTACTGAGATCATGTGACAGATCATGTGACACTTAGATTGCACACAGGTGGACTTTATTTAACTAATTATGTGAGTTCTGAAGGTAATTGGTTGCACCAGATCTTATTTAGGGGCTTCATAGCAAAGGGGGTGAATACATATGCACGCACCACTTTCCCGTGTTTTATTTTTTAGAATTCTTTGAAACAAATTATTTTTTAAATTTCACTTCACAAATTTGGACTATTTTGTGTATGTCCATTACATGAAATCCAAATAAAAATAAATGTAAATTACAGGTTGTAATGCAACAAAATAGGAAAAAAATCCAAGGGGGATGAATACTTTTGCAAGGCACTGTATCTTGATTAGATAAGTATTCAACCACCTGAATCAATACATGTTAGAATCACCTTTGGCAGCGATTACAGCTGTGAGTCTTTCTGGGTAAGTCTCTAAGAGATTTCCACACCTGGATTGTACAATATTTGCCCAATATATTTGTTTTTATTCTTCAAGCTCTGTCAAGTTAGTTGTTGATCATTGCTAGACAGAATTTTAAAGTCTGCAATAGAGTTTCAAGCTGATTTAGGTCAAAACTCTAACTAGGCCACATTCACATTCCATGTGGTTTTGGTAAGCAACTCCAGTGTATATTTGGCCTTGTGTTTTCAGTAATTGTCCTGCTGAAAGGTGAATTTGTCTCCCAGTGTCTGGTGGAAATCAGACTGAAGCAATTGTTCCTCTTTCCACTTAGCTATATTTTTAGATCAGTACAGTATAAGAAAACCAGTCTGTTTTTCCATCTGATATAATTGGAAAAGGAATATGAGGGCACGTTAAACCCAAAGACATGGGCGCATCACAAATAGCACCCTATTCCCATATAGTGCACTACTTTTGACCATGGCCATGAAAAGTAGTGAACTATAATATAGTAGAGATACTCTGATAGGGAAGTATCGAGGCCCAATGCTCTCACTAACAGGAAATGACAAGTCCGGCCATCATGTCATTTGTGAAGGCGGAGAGAGGAGCACTTTTAAATCTCTTGCAGAGCAGAACAGTCTTTACATCTCTCTCCTCCTGCACCAAGCGAGCCCCGAGCCCCGATGCTGATATGCACATCCAGTGCTCGGCCATAACTCCTGGGAGAGATACGAGATTCTGTTCTAGTGATGGACTACCTCCCTCCATCAGTATGGTGTAAACGATCCAGCCACGACAGTCAGCTATTCCCTCTCTAGCTTGACAAAAAGATACGTCAGAATAAACAAAGTCAGCTGTGTCCTCTCTGGTTACCTTTCATACACGTTTGCCATTCAGTCCATGCCAGCTGGAAAAGGCTATACTCCTGACCTGCAAGCCGATATTTCATTTCAGACTTGGTTAAAATTAGGTTATGGTTTGGGTTAAGGTAAGGGTCAGTGTAAGATTTTGGTTAGTTGTTTTGGAGGTCAGTAGTGTCCTTATAGCCTCTCCCATACCAAAACGCCACAACTGACCACTTTGAGCAGCCAGACTCAAGATTCACTTTAATTACTTGACAACATCTAGACTCAGTGTACCGGTAAATCAACGGCTAAAGAGACTCGGCTGTGGAAGAGCGAGAGCGAGAAATAGGCTAAAGTATTGCACCCTGCAATAAATAGGTTCACGTTTAGTGCAGAGCTCCTAGGCAACCAACATCAAGGCTACAACATGTTAGTCAGGTGGCAACAGAACTGTTCTACTTTCATTCAGACCAGGGATATCACATAGAGATAAAGGTTGTGTCCTGATTGCTACTGGGTCAGTGATGATTGTTATTAGCCTCGGCCTACATTAGATGGGTTTACAGAATTTACTCATGAGTGTTTAACAGATTAGCACAGGCTCATTGGTGCCTGATAAAGTGAAAAGGCTTGTTCCACATTGCATTCATTAGTGAATAGGCACACTTAAACCCAGGCTTGAAAATGTTGAAGGCTATTCAGGGGAGCTTGATCAAACCTATTATATTTCAAAATGTAAGGTTGAAACGTTTTAATCATTGTAAATTACCGTTCCAAGTGGATTGATTTTTGATATCTATTGATTTTCAGAGTATGCTCTAACACAGACCCATGCATCTTGGCCCACCGGTGATTCACTTTAGCTAATCTAATTCTGGGAGGGAAATATTTATTGTTGTTGCGTTTTAAATGCTGTTCCATTTCCAAGCCGTTCCACTCTGATCTATCCTATATGTTAATCCATGTTTAGAAAACAACATTCATTAAATCAGGATATCATATCGACACTGTACTTTTTATAACACGTCACTTAGCTACATTAATAGATCAGTAGAGTATAAGAAGACCAGTCTGTTTTTACATCTGATATAATTGGAAAGGGAATGAGAGGGCACGCTAAACCCTAAGACATGGTCTGCATCTCAAATAGCGCCTTATTCCCTATGTAGTGTACTACTTTTGATCAGGGCTGTCTGTCAAAAGTAGTGCACTATACAGGGATAGGGTACCATTTTTAGACGCATCCATAGAATAGCTGTGCAATCAGACCAGACACTACAGCCTGTGATATAAATCTACTGGTTAGGCCTACATCAGGGCAGTTAGGAAATGGGGATGGACTCACCTTTGGCTGAAGAGAAAGACCCATAAAAACTTCAGCACGGGTGGACATTTATCAGAGGGCCACTGCAACTGTGCTGCTACACCTGCAAGACAAAACAAGATGTTTTTTAGGCTGCTCGCGTCATCAGATATAATAGGTCCAGTGTAATGGCAAAATGAATGTACCTTCCATACTAGAAATATAATAATATGATCAAAATAACACATTGTGCCGTTCTGGAGCTTTGCAAGCTCTGACCCAACTTTTCTTTGATTACTGCATTGTTGGGTTTAGAGCTTGCAAGAAAGGCATTTCACTGTACTTGTGCACGTGATATTAAAACTTGAAACTTAAAGTAGGTCATTATACAACTGATATGCCAAGATAAATTATTCTAAAACATGGTTTGATCTGTTGGCTGCTAAACCCAGTAAGGCACTTCTCCCATGTCTTTTCACACTGGCCTAATTCATTCCAACAACCCAGTTGACCTTTGGCCCGTCTCAGTCACCAAAGAGGATATTTCTATCAAAGATATGGGATTTTATATACTTGTAGGTAATAGACATACACCTAAGAGACAATGATGCTCTAGCCTTAAAAGAGACGGACCTTTAAAAAAGACATCTCATTCAATACAGTGAAATGTCAACCCAGACTTAGTCCCAGTAGATCTGAGACTAGACTGGTGACCTTTACCCTCTCTATGGGCTTCCTCTTAGCCACGGCTCTCCACACACACACACACACACACACACACACACACACACACACACACACACACACACACACACACACACACACACACACACACACACACACACACACACACACACACACACACACACACACACACACACACACACACACACACACACACACACAGAATACATTGTGGATACACACAGTGGCGTTGTGGTGAGTCACTGACAGTCTGAGCAGGACAATAAAAGAGCACTATTAGGGCTGTGAGCGAGGCTAGCGGTGCATGGAGACTATATTGTATATGACAGGAAACCCTGTTGGATCTGCTGTCCTGCTATGTTTAGAGGAAGAATACAGAACGATACTGACTGTGAGAGGACAGGACCTCCAGCTGAACACCCACCATCTCCCTCTCTCTTTTTATTATCACCCTTAGTCTCAGTCTTTCCCCTCTCTCAGTCTTTCCCCTCTCTCAGTCTTTCCCCTCTCTCAGTCTTTCCCCTTTCCCTCTCTCTCAGTCTTTCCCATCTCCCTCCCTCTCAGTCTTTCCCATCTCCCTCTCTCCCAGTCTTTCCCATCTCTCCCTCTCTCAGTCTTTCCACTCTCCCTCTCTCTCAGTCTTTCCACTCTCCCTCTCTCTCAGTCTTTCCACTCTCCCTCTCTCTCAGTCTTTCCACTCTCCCCCTCTCTCAGTCTTTCCACTCTCCCTCTCTCTCAGTCTTTCCACTCTCCCTCTCTCAGTCTTTCCACTCTCCCTCTCTCTCAGTCTTTCCACTCTCCCTCTCAGTCTTTCCACTCTCCCTCTCAGTCTTTCCACTCTCCCTCTCAGTCTTTCCACTCTCCCTCTCAGTCTTTCCACTCTCCCTCTCAGTCTTTCCACTCTCCCTCTCAGTCTTTCCACTCTCCCTCTCAGTCTTTCCACTCTCCCTCTCAGTCTTTCCCATCTCCCTCTCTCTGTCTTTCCCATCTCCCTCCCTCTCAGTCTTTCCCATCTCCCTCCCTCTCAGTCTTTCCCATATCCCTCCCTCTCAGTCTTTCCCATATCCCTCCCTCTCAGTCTTTCCCATATCCCTCCCTCTCAGTCTTTCCCATCTCCCTCTCTCAGTCTTTCCACTCTCCCTCTCTCTCAGTCTTTCCCATCTCCCTCTCTCTCAGTCTTTCCCATCTCCCTCCCTCTCAGTCTTTCCCATCTCCCTCCCTCTCAGTCTTTCCCATCTCCCTCCCTCTCAGTCTTTCCCATCTCCCTCCCTCTCAGTCTTTCCCATCTCCCTCTCTCTCAGTCTTTCCACTCTCCCTCCCTCTCAGTCTTTCCCATCTCCCTCTCTCTCAGTCTTTCCACTCTCCCTCTCAGTCTTTCCCATCTCCCTCCCTCTCAGTCTTTCCACTCTCCCTCTCTCTCAGTCTTTCCCATCTCCCTCTCTCTGTCTTTCCCATCTCCCTCTCTCTCAGTCTTTCCCATCTCCCTCCCTCTCAGTCTTTCCCATCTCCCTCCCTCTCAGTCTTTCCCATCTCCCTCCCTCTCAGTCTTTCCACTCTCCCTCCCTCTCAGTCTTTCCACTCTCCCTCTCTCTCAGTCTTTCCCATCTCCCTCTCTCTCAGTCTTTCCCATCTCCCTCTCTCTCAGTCTTTCCCATCTCCCTCTCTCTCAGTCTTTCCCATCTCCCTCTCTCCCAGTCTTTCCCATCTCCCTCCCTCTCAGTCTTTCCACTCTCCCTCTCTCTCAGTCTTTCCCATCTCCCTCTCTCAGTCTTTCCCATCTCCCTCCCTCTCAGTCTTTCCCATCTCCCTCCCTCTCAGTCTTTCCCATCTCCCTCTCTCCCAGTCTTTCCCATCTCCCTCTCTCCCAGTCTTTCCCATCTCCCTCTCTCCCAGTCTTTCCCATCTCCCTCTCTCAGTCTTTCCCATCTCCCTCCCTCTCAGTCTTTCCCATCTCCCTCCCTCTCAGTCTTTCCCATCTCCCTCCCTCTCAGTCTTTCCCATCTCCCTCCCTCTCAGTCTTTCCCATCTCCCTCTCTCCCAGTCTTTCCCATCTCCCTCTCTCCCAGTCTTTCCCATCTCCCTCTCTCAGTCTTTCCCATCTCCCTCCCTCTCAGTCTTTCCCATCTCCCTCCCTCTCAGTCTTTCCCATCTCCCTCCCTCTCAGTCTTTCCCATCTCCCTCCCTCTCAGTCTTTCCCATCTCCCTCTCTCCCAGTCTTTCCCATCTCCCTCTCTCCCAGTCTTTCCCATCTCCCTCTCTCCCAGTCTTTCCCATCTCCCTCTCTCCCAGTCTTTCCCATCTCCCTCTCTCTCAGTCTTTCCCATCTCCCTCTCTCAGTCTTTCCCATCTCCCTCCCTCTCAGTCTTTCCCATCTCCCTCCCTCTCAGTCTTTCCCATCTCCCTCTCTCCCAGTCTTTCCCATCTCCCTCTCTCCCAGTCTTTCCCATCTCCCTCTCTCAGTCTTTCCCATCTCCCTCCCTCTCAGTCTTTCCCATCTCCCTCCATCTCCCTCCCTGAATAAGGGTTTCAAATTTGGGGAAATGACACTCTCTAATTGTTTTACATTTTTGTAATTTTGTCAGGAAATGCAGCTCCGTCTCAGGTTCTGCTGTTGTGCAGTGGTTGCACAGCCTTTCCTCTACAGGGAGCCAGGTTTTCCTGTGTCTACCCTTCTCACAGCAAGGCTGTGCTCACTGAGCCTGTACGTTGTCAAGGTTTTTCTAAGGTTTTGATCAGTAACCATGGTCAAATATTTAGCCACAGTGTACTGTCGATTTAGGGCCAGATAGCACTGCATTTTGCTTTGTGTTTGTGTTTCCCAATAAGCAATGTAGTTTTGTTTTGACTGTGTTGTAATTTGGTTTATCCTGATTGATTGGATGTTCTGGTCCTGAGGCTTCAGTGTGTTAGTAGAACAGGTTTGTGAACTCAGCCCCAGGACCAGCTGGATGAGGGGACTCTTTTCTTTGCTCAGCTCTTGGCATTGCAGGGCTTGGTAGTGATATGAGAGGGGGTCACTGTATTTTAGATGTTTCCAAAACTTAATTGCTCTTTTTTGAGTTTTTATTATTAGTGGATATTGGCCTAATTCTGCCCTACATGCATTGTTTGTAGTTTTCCTCTGGACATGTAGGATAATCTTACAGAACTCTGCATGCAAGGTTTCAATGGGGTGTTTGTCCCTTTTGATGAAATCTTGTTTTGCAAGTGGACCCCACACCTCGCTGCCATAAAGTGCAATTGGTTCAATGACATATTCGATTAGTTTTAGCCAAATTTGAATTGGTATTCCAATTTGAATTTGCTTTTTAATGGCGTAGAATGCCCTGCGGGCTTTCTCTCTTAGTTCATTCACTGCCTCATTAAGGTGTCCAGTTGAGCTTATTTTTAAACCTACGTAATTGTAGTGTGTGCAGTACTCTATATATTTTGTACCGATTGAGAACTTTGGTCTAATTCCCTGAGATCTGGATCTTCTCTGGAAAATCATTATTTTAGTCTTTTTGGGATTTACTGCCAGGGCCCAGGTCTGGCAGTACTGCTCTAGCAGGTCCAGGCTCTGCTGTAGGCCATGTGGTGTGGGTGACAGCAGGCATAGGTCATCTGCGAAGAGTAGGCATTTAACCTCTGAATTGTGGAGACTAACACCATTGGCTGAGGATTTCTCTCTGTCTTTCCCCTCTCCCTCTCTCTTTCCCCTCTCCCTGTCTTTCCCCTCTCCCTCTCTCTGTCTTTCCCCACTCCTCTCTCTTTCCACTCTCTCTCTCTGTCTTTTCCCACTCCTCTCTCTTTCCACTCTCTCTCTCTCTCTCTTTCCCCTCTCCCTGTCTTTCCCCTCTCCTCTCTCTTTCCACTCTCTCTTTCCCCTCTCCCTGTCTTTCCCCTCTCCCTCTCTCTTTCCACTCTCTCTCTCTGTCTTTCCCCTCTCTCTCTCTGTGGTTTTCCAATCACTTTCTCTCAGTCTTTCCCCTCTCTCTCTGTGTGTGTCTTTCCAATCTCTCTCTCTCCCTCTCTCCCCTCGCTCTCTCTTCTCTCTCTCTCTGCTGTCTTTCTCCTCTCTCTCTCTCAAATAAATAATAATACAAAATTAAATACAAAAATAACAAAATGTTACAACAATAAAATGGTAACAGTCAATAGTAGAAATGTAATAAATATAAAAAGCTAAACATGGAAAATGAAACTATAACTAACTTATAACTAAATAACTGTCATCTTCACCATTACATCATTACTACAACTACCATCATCATTACTACTACCACCACTAAACTGCTATCACTACCATCACCCCTACTACCCATACCCCTACTATTTGGAATGATAATCGCAACAACAATAATAATAGTAATAACAATAATGCTAATTATAAGTAAGTTACTGTTTATTATTCAGTGTCTCTCTGTCTGTCTCCCCCCCTCTCTCTCCCCTTTCTGTCTTTCCCCTCTCTCTCTCAGTCTTTCCCCTCTCTCTCAGTCTTTCCCCTCTCTCTCAGTCTTTCCCCTCTCTCTCTTAGTCTCCCCCCTCTCTCTCTGTCTCCCCCCCTCTCTCTCTCTCTTTCCCCCTCTCTCTCTCTCTTTCCCCCCTCTCTCTCCCTCAGTCTTCCCCCTCTCTCTCTCTCTTTCCCCCCCCCCTCTCTCTCTCTCTTCCCCCCCTCTCTCTCTCTCTTTCCCCCCCCCTCTCTCTCACACACACACACACACACACACACCAGGCAGTTTCTCACTCCGATAGCACATCTGCCAGCAGGCCTTAATCCTACTGTCGTCTGCTGATAAGATAATGCTCCCAATGAATGGCAAAGAGAGGGAAACAAGGACTTCTATTTTTATCTGGTTATGCCAAATCATTTACTTGCTGGTTTTATAGCTCCCCTGATGTCAAATGAAATAGTAATGAATGAAATGGGAGCTGCAGTAAAAAGTGCATATACAGAAAGTAATTTGCTGCGAAAAAGCAAAAAGCCTTGTTTAAAATGTGATGACATTTACCATTCCTGGGAGGCCTGTAAAGGTGAACTGGCAGCTGTGGTAGTGGTGGTCATTCACTGATGCCGCACACACACATACACACTGCAGGATCCTTTATGCAACAGCCTTTTAGCTGTCATTTTACAGTGGGGGATATTCAGAACACGGATATTCACATACAGAACAAGCAAACACAGAGTAAAAGTGTATTTTGAAAGGTCCTAGGGGATAAGTTAGAGAAGAAGACTGGCACCTTAGAAAAGGGCTCCAAATCACCTCATAGACTGACTCATTAGAAAGGCACAGTGGTGTCTGTTAGCTTTAGTAAAAACATCAGCTGTTGTATTAAAACATCTCCCTAGAGTAGATGAAAGGAATATAGGAGGGTGAATGATGGCGTAATAATACAGAACAGGGCACATATATGACCTGTGTTTGAATGTAGAAATGTGATGCTATAATGGCTCATTTTATTACTTGGTGCCTCTAGGCTAGGGATCATCAACTAGATTTAGCCGCGGGCTGATGTTTACTTGAGCGGATGGTCGAGGGGCCAGAACATCATTACAAATCATTTGTAGACTGGAAATTAACCGCAAGAAGCCCAAACAGATATAATGTTTGACTAAAACATAATAATTTCAAACCTTGGTTATATTTGTATACGATCCTGTCATGTCTCTCTATTATGCGTAGGAATACTTGCGAACTGATTTCTTAAATTAAAATCACTTGGAGCTGATTTCCTGGTGTTTTTTACAGTCTTATGTCCAACAATGAAAATTCCACACAAATGTAATTTAATTAGGTTTTTTTTTGCTCAGAAAACTGGGGGGGGCAAATAAAATCCCCCATGGGCCAAATCGGAGAACACTGCTCTAGGGTAATTCAGACTGTTGACTGAGGACGTTTTACTGTGTTTGTTGTGCTTTCACAGCTCTGTTTTGTATTGTATTGATGTGTATATTTTTGTACTTACAGGGCTCATCTGTAAAAGACTAAATAAAAATCAACTAAATCAAAATGGTGGGACAGGGTGTTTCCACGAGGCAGCGGCAGCATCCCAAATAGCACCCTATTCCCTAGTGCACTACTTTTGACCAGGGGAGGTTCAGGTTTCACTACCCTGAAACCACTGCCTCTTCTAGACACAAAGGAACAACCTACTCTTCAAATACTTTGTGGTCCTTCATGTCAGTTTTGGCCACAAGGAAATCTCAATAGTAGTCCTGTGTACCAGCGTAGAACAACACGTAGAACAACACGTAGAACAACACGTAGAACAACACGGAGTAGAACAACACGTAGAACAACACGTAGAACAACACGTAGTAGAACAACACGTAGTAGAACAACACGTAGTAGAACAACACGTAGAACAACACGTAAACACCTTTCTCTTTTTGTTCCCTATGTCTTATGTTAGCCAAGCCTTTCTTGATGAGTGAAATCATTATTTTTCTATTGCAAGTAAAAGCATCCGCCCCAGTCACTATACACACTCAGACAGGCAGACAGAATGCAGGGTCATTAAATAGAGATGGGAGTGGACTGGGCAAGACAAAAGCAGCCATGGCAAATTTAAAGGGGTGTGGGTCGCATTTGTTGGGGCTATAATCAATTAAAAAGCTATTTGTTCCCCCAGTCCCATCCCTGGCTTGCACTCCTAAATGACATCCCCACACAGACATTTTGAAGGGTCAGAGTGGCACAGCCTGGGCCCCAGATCCAGTATGGCTGTATGGCAGACATAGCCCTGACCCAGCAGCACTACTGTATGGCACACATAGCCCAGACCCAGCAGCACTACTGTATGGCACACATAGCCCAGACCCAGCAGCACTACTGTATGGCAGACATAGCCCAGACCCAGCAGCACTACTGTATGGCAGACATAGCCCAGACCCAGCAGCACTACTGTATGGCAGACATAGCCCAGACCCAGCAGCACTACTGTATGGCAGACATAGCCCAGACCCAGCAGCACTACTGTATGGCAGACATAGCCCAGACCCAGCAGCACTACTGTATGGCAGACATAGCCCTGACCCAGCAACACTACTGTATGGCAGACATAGCCCAGACCCAGCAGCACTACTGTATGGCAGACATAGCCCAGACCCAGCAGCACTACTGTATGGCAGACATAGCCCTGACCCAGCAACACTACTGTATGGCAGACATAGCCCAGACCCAGCAGCACTACTGTATGGCAGACATAGCCCAGACCCAGCAGCACTACTGTATGGCAGACATAGCCCAGACCCAGCAGCACTACTGTATGGCAGACATAGCCCAGACCCAGCAGCACTACTGTATGGCAGACATAGCCCAGACCCAGCAGCACTACTGTATGGCAGACATAGCCCTGACCCAGCAGCACTACTGTATGGCAGACATAGCCCAGACCCAGCAGCACTACTGTATGGCAGACATAGCCCAGACCCAGCAGCACTACTGTATGGCACACATAGCCCAGACCCAGCAGCACTACTGTATGGCAGACATAGCCCTGACCCAGCAGCACTACTGTATGGCAGACATAGCCCAGACCCAGCAGCACTACTGTATGGCAGACATAGCCCAGACCCAGCAGCACTACTGTATGGCAGACATAGCCCAGACCCAGCAGCACTACTGTATGGCAGACATAGCCCTGACCCAGCAACACTACTGTATGGCAGACATAGCCCAGACCCAGCAGCACTACTGTATGGCAGACATAGCCCAGACCCAGCAGCACTACTGTATGGCAGACATAGCCCTGACCCAGCAACACTACTGTATGGCAGACATAGCCCAGACCCAGCAGCACTACTGTATGGCAGACATAGCCCAGACCCAGCAGCACTACTGTATGGCAGACATAGCCCAGACCCAGCAGCACTACTGTATGGCACACATAGCCCAGACCCAGCAGCACTACTGTATGGCACACATAGCCCAGACCCAGCAGCACTACTGTATGGCAGACATAGCCCTGACCCAGCAGCACTACTGTATGGCAAACATAGCCCTGACCCAGCAGCACTACTGTATGGCACACATAGCCCAGACCCAGCAGCACTACTGTATGGCAGACATAGCCCAGACCCAGCAGCACTACTGTATGGCAGACATAGCCCAGACCCAGCAGCACTACTGTATGGCAGACATAGCCTGCTGTGATGGTGGAGGGAGGAGGAGGGGTGTTGAGACAGATATTATGTCAGTTAAGGGGGGAAGGGGGAGGGTGGAGGGTGAGGAGAGTAAAGGAGAGGACCAGATGGACACTGGCTGGAGTAAGGGTTGTGTTGTGACATTCAGACGATCTTAAATCTGAGTGACAGGACAAGCAGTGTTAACGGTCATTCCATTGGATGTCTGCTTGGACAACTGCTCCTGTCCTGTCCACATGGCCACTACTACTGTTGGACTTCAGAGAACTAAAGGTGACTGAACTTTCCCATGTCTCTCCTCAGCCCTGGGCTCCTCCACATGGCACAGTGAACTTGGATAGATGAACTGAGAGTGAAGGGTGAGGTAATTCAAAGGGGAACAGGAATAAGGAACGACAGTGTACAGGAACTGCCATGGAGCCACCCAGTAGTCATGCAGTAAGTATAGTGCTGACTGAGAAATGTGCCAGTCCAGACAGAGCCTCAGGTGATACACTGATAAAACACTCACATAAAGCCTGCTTCCTCTAAAAAGCATATTTACATAAAGGTTCAGAAGCACATGGTTCAAGTGAGGTCAGAGCGGTGTACTGTGGGTAATGCTAAGGGGATAAGAAGGTCTTACTGAGTTTTAATGAGGAGAAATCAACAAGAAAACACTCAGTGGAACTGCACTGGCACTGAGTCACTCTCCTCTCTTGATTGTTCAGCATTTGAATATCTCCTCAGTCCCCAACTGTATTTCAAACTGTCAATCTGACACTAACATGCAAGACCATTCATAATTTAAACATACCTGGACGTTTTTGACATTTCTCCGATTTGGTAATCAAGCTTTGTAGTTGAATGGGTATAGGATGCAATGGCTTTGAAATGCTTATATAATGAAAACTTGTCTATCTACATTCAAACTCTTACAGTTTTGATTGACTGTCCATTCATAAGGACTTATAGATCCATCATTTACAAGTTATGAAATACATTATACACATATGTACTGTTCTGTGACCGAACAGTGAAAAATATCAGAATTGAAGATTGAATCATCTGGTACGGGAGAAGCCTGAGGAAAAGCATAGCAAGTCAACATGATTGTGAATTTATTCTATGCAGAATGAGAAGGGTATCCATTGCACTCAGGCTGTTTTCTACCAGCTACTGAGCTCAGTATGTCACACCTACAATGAGAAAAACAATTCTGATACCTGTTGAAACACGACCATAGACACTTGCAGTCAATACAACAGTGTTAAGCACATTCTCTTCTAATGGCTAATAGATTAACCAGTCACAACTCACCCACACACTTCTTCCCAGAGCGTGCACAAGAATACACACACCAAACCCTACTCACTGATTCCTAGAGCAGAGACACACAAACAATGAATCCTGTGTATTCTCCCAGAGCTGTGCCAAAGAGGTTTTTCAGACAACAGGCGTAGCCCCTTCCCTTCCCCTTTCCCCTCACATCCCTCCTCTCCCCTCACATCCCTCCTCTCCCCTCACATCCCTCCTCTCCCCTCACATCCCTCCTCTCCCCTCATATCCCTCCTCTCCCCTCACGCCCCTCCTCTCCCCTCATGCCCCTTCCTCCCTCCTCACGCCCCTCCTCTACCCCTTCCTCCCTCCTCACGCCCCTCCTCTACCCCTTCCTCCCTCCTCACGCCCCTCCTCTACCCCTTCCTCCCTCCTCTCGACACCACCCCTCCCTCCTCTCGACACCACCCCTCCCTCCTCTCCTCTTCTCTTGACCCCTCCCTCCCTACTCTCCTCTCCTCTTGACCCCTCCCTCCTCTCTTGTCCTCCTGACTCCTCCCTCCCGCTCTTCTTGACCCCTCCCTCCTCTCCTCACGTCCCTCCTCTCCCCTCACGTCCCTCTCCCCTTTATGTTCCTCCTCTCCTCTCGCCTTACCCTCCCTCCTCTCCACTTCTTGACCCCTTCCTCCTCTCCATTCCTCTTGTACCCTCCGTCTTCACTCTTCTTGACCCTTCTTCCTCTCCTCTTGACCCCTCCCTCCTCTCATCTCCTCTTGACCCCTCCCTCATCTCCTCTCCCCCTCCCTCCCTACTCTCGACTCCCCCTCCCTCCCTCCTCTCGCTCTCCCTCCTCTTGACTCCCCCCCCCCCCCCCCCTCCCTCCCTCCCTCTTGACCCCTCCCTCATCTCCTCTCGACTCCTCCCTCCCTCCCTCCCTCCCTACTCTCGACTCCCCCTCCCTCCCTGCCTCCCTCCTCTCGACTCGCTCTCCCTCCTCTTGACTCCCCCTCCCTCCCTCCCATCTCCTCTTGACCCCTCCCTCATCTCCTCTCGACTCCTCCATCCCTCCCTCCCTACTCTCGACTCCCCCTACCTCCCTCCCTGCTTCCCTCCTCTCGACTCGCTCTCCCTCCTCTTGACTCCCCCTCCCTCCCTCCCTCTTCTTGACTCCCTCTCCTCTTGACTCCCCCTCCCTCCCTCCCTGCCTCCCTCCTCTCGCTCTCCCTCCTCTTGACTCCCCCTCCCTCCCTCCCTCCCTCCCTCCCTCCCTCCCTCCCTCTTCTTGACTCCCTCTCCTCTTGACTCCCCCTCCCTCCCTCCAGTCTGTCTCATCAGCCCTCTGACATCCATTTAAACTCTCATTTACAGGCTGTTAGTGCTGGAGCCCATCCAGTAACAGAACCCCCGTGCAGATACAGACAGACACATCACAGTGTGGTCAAACACGGGCATTGCAATGAAATTCAAATGGCCTCATTCAGAATGGGAGATCCACATAGCTGAGACTATTATATCAGGGTGAACAATCCTATAAAGGCAGAATCATATCTTTGTGAAGTGCTGAAGTAGGGTGAACAGACTGACAGGGAGTGCAGTGCTCACTAAAGGATATGCTAATATGCAGCCTTATTCAGCCTTGAGAGTGATTGGCACAGTGTGTTGGATAGAATGGATAGTTCTGGGTTGAAGAACACAATGTCAAGACAGTGAGAGGAAGAAGAGAGATGAAAGAAAGGAACGGAAGTGAAAGATAGGGAACCAGCTCAACGTGAATGTTGTATTTTTGTCTTTAAGCGTACTACACTCTATGGTGTATAACTGTTATGAAGTGTACAGGTAAGGTGATGTCTTGTGAATTAAAGCACATTCAGAATGCGTACACCCATTTTTCACATGCCAACAGAGAGCCTCGTGTTAAATTACAGTATGCCTAACATGCACACAGAGTGTGAGTGATGCAAAAGGCGGTGTGGTAGTAAGCTAAATGAGAAGGGACATAACTGTTCATTGTGCTTCACTACACAGACAGACATCTCTCTGTTATGACTGGGAAGTCACAATATCTGCCATTGCCCTGGGATAAATATGGCTCGAGTCACTTTCAGTATGCCTTTTGTATCAACCACAGATCCACGTGAAATTGAAATCTAATGTTTCGCCGCTCTGCAGTCAGTCAGGCGGCAGAAGTGTGATTTCCAGAGAGAGGGGAAAGTTAGAGTTGTCGGTAATGGACTTCCACATCTCCCTGTCTTCTCTCATTTGGGAGTTTTCACCAAGTGTGTCTGTCTGTAAAGCTGTCAGAGCGCATCACACTCTAGTCTCCATAGTTATTTTGCCTCAGTCAAACTCGTTATAGTCAAAGCCAATGGAAGGATGCCTATATCAAGTCCTCATTATGGGGGAGTGTGTTCATTTCAAAATGTCCAATCAACAGTTAAAAGCCCTGTGATACTGTATGATCAAAGATGCAATACGTTACACTCCAGATCAGGAAGTCAGTCATGGTAGTAGAATTGTGCTGTGTTATGAGTAGGAATAGCAGCTCCATAATAGTCTTCATTGTTACTCCTTCTCAGTGGTGTAAAGTAATACTTAATAGAGGTCGACTGATTAATCGGAATGGCCGATTAATTAGGGTCGATTTCAAGTTTTCATAACAATCGGTAATCGGCATTATGGGACACCGATTATGGCCGATTACATTGCACTCCACGAGGAGACTGCGTGGCAGGCTGGCTACCTGTTACGCGAGTGCAGCAAGGAGCCATTGTAAGTTGCTAGCTAGCATTAAACTTATCTTAAAAAAAACTATCAATCTTAACATAATCACCAGTTAACTACACATGGTTGATGATATTACTAGTTTATCTAGCTTGTCCTGTGTTGCATATAATCGATGCAGTGCCTGTTAATTTATCATCGAATCACAGTCTACTTCGGCAAATGGGTGATGATTTAACAAGCACATTCATGAAAAAAGCACTGTCGTTGCACCAATGTGTACCTAACCATAAACATCAATGCCTTTCTTAAAATCAATACACAAGTATATATTTTTAAAGCTGCCTGCTAACATGAATTTCTTTTAACTAGGGAAATTGTGTCACTTCTCTTGCGTTCTGTGCAAGCAGAGTCGGGGTATATGCAGCAGTTTGGGCCGCTTGGTTCGTTGCGAACTGTGTGAAGACCATTTCTTCCTAACAAAGACCGTAATTAATTTGCCAGAATTGTACATAATTATGACATAACATCAAAGGTTGTGCAATGTAACAGCAATATTTAGACTTAGGGATGCCACCCGTTAGATAAAATACGGAACGGTTCCGTATTTCACTGAAAGAATAAACGTTTTGTTTTCTAAATGATAGTTTCCGGATTTGACCATATTAATGACCTAAGCCTCATATTTCTGTGTGTTATTATACACTGCTCAAAAAAATAAAGGGAACACTTAAACAACACAATGTAACTCCAAGTCAATCACACTTCTGTGAAATCAAACTGTCCACTTAGGAAGCAACACTGATTGACAATAAATTTCACATGCTGTTGTGCAAATGGAATAGACAAAAGGTGGAAATGATAGGCAATTAGCAAGACACCCCCCAAAAAGGAGTGATTCTGCAGGTGGTGACCACAGACCACTTCTCAGTTCCTATGCTTCCTGGCTGATGTTTTGGTCACTTTTGAATGCTGGCGGTGCTCTCACTCTAGTGGTAGCATGAGACGGACTCTACAACCCACACAAGTGGCTCAGGTAGTGCAGTTCATCCAGGATGGCACATCAATGCGAGCTGTGGTAAAAAGGTTTGCTGTGTCTGTCAGCGTAGTGTCCAGAGCATGGAGGCGCTACCAGGAGACAGGCCAGTACATCAGGAGACGTGGAGGAGGCCGTAGGAGGGCAACAACCCAGCAGCAGGACCGCTACCTCCGCCTTTGTGCAAGGAGGTGCACTGCCAGCGCCCTGCAAAATGACCTCCAGCAGGCCACAAATGTGCATGTGTCTGCTCAAACGGTCAGAAACAGACTCCATGAGGGTGGTATGAGGGCCCGACGTCCACAGGTGGGGGTTGTGCTTACAGCCCAACACCGTGCAAGACGTTTGGCATTTGCCAGAGAACACCAAGATTGGCAAATTCGCCACTGGCGCCCTGTGCTCTTCACAGATGATAGCAGGTTCACACTGAGCACATGAGCACATGTGACAGACGTGACAGAGTCTGGAGACACCGTGGAGAACGTTCTGCTGCCTGCAACATCCTCCAGCATGACCGGTTTGGCGATGGGTCAGTCATGGTGTGGGGTGACATTTCTTTGTGGGGCCGCACAGCCCTCCATGTGCTCGCCAGAGGTAGCCTGACTGCCATTAGGTACCGAGATGAGATCCTCAGACCCCTTGTGGGACCATATGCTGACACATGCACATTTGTGGCCTGCTGGAGGTCATTTTGCAGGGCTCTGGCAGTGCACCTCCTTGCACAAAGGCGGAGGTAGCGGTCCTGCTGCTGGTTTGTTGCCCTCCTACGGCATGTGAAATGTATTGTCAATCAGTGTTGCTTCCTAAGTGGACAGTTTGATTTCACAGAAGTGTGATTGACTTGGAGTTACATTGTGTTGTTTAAGTGTTCCCTTTATTTTTTTGAGCAGTGTATATATATATATATATATATATATATATATATATATATATATATATATATATATATATATATAGAAATCGGCCGATTAATCGGTATCGGCTTATTTTGGTTCTCCAATAATCGGTATTGGCGTTGAAAATTCATAATCTGTCAACCTCTAATACTTATGTCGTTTTTTGGGGTATCTGTACATTACTATTTATATTTTTGCCAACTTTTACTTTACTAAATTCCTAATAGGCTGACCACACCACTCGCGTCGCGTGCGCTGCAAAATAAATTTTGAAATCTATGTTATTCAATTATTGCATCAACACTGCTCGCGTGCGTCAATGAGCGTCTGCGTTGCCAAGTGCTAAAATAGAACTCCTTTCTATTTCTGACGCAGATCGCGCTGCTAGTCCTGCCTCTCCCATCTCCTCATTGGTTTATAGAAGCAGGTACCCACGTGCCATCTCCTCATTGGTTATACCCACGTGGGTGATTGAAAGACGAACTGTGTTGCCGGTCGGTGTGGTAATACTATGAAAGTTTAGATGCCAATCACCATATAAGTTCAAAGATGAAAAAGCCTGGAAGGAGGAGAGATGACTAAAAACGATTCGGTTGACCGTTTTATGTGTGGATTAATTGTCGGAGTAGAGGACCTTGTTCATTTCAGGTAAAATAACTCAATGTTTATATCCCAGGACAAATTAGCTAGCAACAGCAAGCTAGCTAAATAGGACAAATTAGTTAGCAAGTGCAAGCTAACTAGCTAAACTGCCATAAATGTTTAATGCTGTTCGACCTGTTCCCAAAATAATGTAATTGGTTCAGAGTTTGTTTTTATATTTTAACCTGCGTGTCGTGATCACGTTTGGTGTAGGGGGACAAAATTAATTTATGCACGATGGCGCATGCGTGCAGCCGGTTTGGGTTCCGTGTAAAGAAAATAATGTACTTTTTACTCCATACATTTTCCCTGACATCCAAAAGAACTTGTTACATTTTGACAGGAAAATGGTCCAAGAGAACATCCCTGGTCATCCCTACTGCCTCTGATCTGGCGGACTCACGAATCACAAATGCTTCGATTGTAAAATATGCCTGAGTGTTGGAGTGTGCCCCTGTCTAACCACCGTCTTGTTTGCTTAATATAAGGAATTTGAAATGGTTTATACTTTTACTTTTGATACTTAAGTATATTTAAAACCAAATACTTTTAGACTTTTACTCAAGTAGTATTTTACTGGGTGACTTTCACTTTTACTTGAGTAATTTTTTATTAAAGGATCTTTACTTTTCACTCAAGTATGAGAATTAAGTATGTTTTCCACCACTGCTCCTTCTCCCCTTACCCTAAGGCATCCAGAATGTATTATGGATGGATAGATGGCTATACAGCAGCACTGTCTGTGATTGACAAGTATCCTTTGTCAAGCATGTTAACATGAATAAAGCAGTCAGTGAAGCACAGCCAAATCTACGAGGCAGAAGTCAGAGAAGTGACCTTGGTGATGATAGATGGACTACCCAGACAAGCTATTAATTTTTTATCTTTTTTATTTCACCTTTTTTTAACCAGTTAGGCCAGTTGAGAACAAGTTCTCATTTACAACTGTGACCTGGCCAAGAAAAAGCAAAGCAGTGCGACAAACAAAAAAACAGTTACACATAAACAAACGTACAGTCAATAACACAATAGAAAAATCTATGTAGTGTGTGCAAATGTAGAAGAGTAGGGAGGTAAGGTAATAAATAGGCCATAGAGGCGAAATAATTACAATTTAGCATTAACACAGGAGTGATAGATGTGCAGATGATGATGTGCAAGTAGAGATACTGGGGTGCAAAAGAGCAAGAGGATAAATAACGAAATGGGGATGAGGTAGTTGGGTGTGCTATTTACAGATGGGCTGAGTACAGGTACAGTGATCGGTAAGCTGCTCTGACAGCTGATGCTTAAAGTTAGAGAGGGCCAGCCAACGAGAGCATACAGGTCACAGTGGTGGGTAGTATATGGGGCTTTGGTGACAAAACGGATGGCACTGTGATAGACTACATCCAATTTGCTGAGTAGAGTGTTGGAGGCTATTTTGTAAATGACATCGCCGAAGTCAATGATCGGTAGGATAGTCCGTTTTACGAGGGTATGTTTGGCAGCATGAGTGAAGGAGGCTGTGTTGCGAAATAGGAAGACGATTCTTGATTTAATTTTGGATTGGAGACGCTTAATGTGAGTCTGGACGGAGAGTTTACAGTCTAACCAGACACCTAGGTATTTGTAGTTGTCCACATATTCTAAGTCAGAACTGTCCAGAGTAGTGATGCTAGTCGGGCGGGCGGGTGCGGGCAACAATCAGTTGAAGAGCATGCACTTAGTTTTACTAGCATTTAAAAGCAGTTGGAGGCCACGGAAGGAGTGTTGTATGGCGTTGAAGCTCGTTTGGAGGTTTGTTAGCACAGTGTCCAAAGAAGGGCCAGATGTATACAGAATGGTGTCGTCTGCGTAGAGGTGGATCAGGGAATCACCAGCAGCAAGAGCGACATCATTGATATATACAGAGGAAAGAGTCGGCCTGAGAATTGAACCCTGTGGCACCCCCATAGAGACTGCCAGAGGTCCGGACAACAGGCCCTCCGATTTGACACATTGAACTCTATATGAGAAGTAGTTGGTGAACCAGGCGAGGCAGTCATTTGAGAAACCAAGGCTATTGAGTCAGCCGATAAGGATGTGGTGATTGACAGAGTTAAAAGCATTGGCCAGGTCGATGAAGACGGCTGCACAGTACTGTCTTTTATCGATGGCGGTTATGATATCGTTTAGTACCTTGAGCGTGGCTTAGGTGCACCCATGACCAGCTCGGAAACCAGATTGCATAGTGGAGAAGGTACAGTGGGATTCGAAATGGTCGGTGATCTGTTTGTTAACTTGGATTTCGAAAGATTTTAGAAAGGCAGGGCAGGATGGATATAGGTCTATAACAGTTTGGGTCTAGAGTGTCTCCCCCTTTGAAGAGGGGGATGACCGCGGCAGCTTTCCAATCTTTCGGGATCTCAGATGATACGAAAGAGAGGTTGAATAGGCTAGTAATAGGGGTTGCAACAATTGCGGCGGATAATTTCAGAAAGAGAGGGTCCAGATTGTCTAGCCCAGCTGATTTGTAGGGATCCAGATTTTGCAGCTCTTTCAGAATATTAGCTCTCTGGATTTGGGTGAAGGAGAAGTGGGGGGGGGGGCTTGGGCAAGTTGCTGCAGGGGGTGCTGAGATGTTGGCCGGGGTAGGGGTACCCAGGTGGAAAGCATGGCCAGCCGTAGAAAAATGCTTATTGAAATGATCGATTATCGTAGATTTATCGGTGGTGACAGTGTTTCCAATCCTCAGTGCAGTGGGCAGCTGGGAGGAGGTGCTCTTTTTCTCCATGGACTTTAAAGTGTCCAAAACTTTTCGGAATTAGTGCTACAGAATGCAAATTTCTGTTTGAAAAAGATAGCCTTAGCTTTCCAAACTGACTGAGTATATTGGTTCCTGATTTCCCTGAAAAGTTGCATATCGTGGGGGCAATTCGATGCTAATACAGAAAGCCACAGGATGTTTTTGTGCTGGTCAAGGGCAATCAAGGTTGGGGTGAACCAATGGCTATATCTGTTCTTAGTTCTACATTTTTTGAAAGGGGCATGCTTATTTAAGATGGTGAAGAAAGCACTTTGATGAGCAACAAGGTTTCCTCTACTGACGGGATGAGGTCAATATCCTTCCAGGATACCTGGGCCAGGTCGATTAGAAAGGCCTGCTCGCTGAAGTGTTTTAGAGAACGTTTGACAGTGATGAGGGGTGGTCATTTGACCGCGGACCCATTTATCACGCAGGCAATGAGGCAGTGATCACTGAGATCCTGGTTGAAGACAGCAGAAGTGTATTTGGAGGGCAAGTTGGTCAGGATGATATCTCAGAGGGATATCTCTTTAAGGTTGTACCTGGTAGGTTCATTGATAATGTGTGAGATTGAGAGCATCTAGCTTAGATTGTAGGACGGCCGGGGTGTTACGCATGTCCCAGTTTAGGTCACCTAACAGTACGTACTCTGAAGATAGATGTGAGGCGATCAATTCACATATGGTGTCCAGGGCACAGCTGGGGTCTGAAGGGGGTCTATAACAAGTTTCTGGAAATGTGGATTTTTAAAAGTAGAAGCTCGAATTGTTTGGGCACAGACCTGGATAGTATGACAGAACTCTGCAGGCTATCTCTGCAGTAGATTGCAACTCCGCCCTCTTTGGCAGTTCTATCTTGTCGGAAAATGTTATAGTTAGGGATGGAAATTTCTGGATTTTTGGTGGCCTTCCTAAGCTAGGATTCAGACACGGCTAGGACATCCAGGTTGGCGGAGTGTGCTAAAGCAGCGAATAAAACAAACTTAGGGAGGAGGTTTCTAATGTTAACATGCAGGAAACCAAGGCTTTTACGGTTACAGAAGTCAACAAATGAGAGCGCCTGGGGAATGGGAGTGATACTGGGGGCTGCAGGGCCTGGGTTAACCTCTACATCACCAGAGGAACAGAGGAGGAGTAGGATAAGGGTACGGCTAAAGGCTATAAGAACTGGTTGTCTAGTGTATTCGGAACAGAGAGTAAAAGGAGCAGATTTCTGGGCGCGGAAGAATAGATTCAAGGCATAATGTACAGACAAAGGCATGGTAGGATGTGAGTACAGTGGAGGTAAACCTAGGCATTGAGTGATGATGAGAGAGGTTTTGTCTCTAGAGGCAACATTTAAGCCAGGTGAGGTCACCGCATGTGTGGGAGGTGTAACAAAAGGGCTAGCTAAGGCATATTGAGCAGGGCTGGAGGCTCTACAGTGAAATAAGACAATAATCACTAACCAAAACAGCAATAGACAAGGCATATTGACGTTAGGGAGAGGCATGTGTAGCCGAGTGATCATAGGGTCCAGTGAGTAGCTAGTCGAGCTAGAGACACAGTGATTCAGACAGCTAGCGGGCCGGGGCTAGCAGATGAGCCTCCGGGGGACGTCGCAACGGAAGAGCCTGTTGAAACCCCCTCGGACGGTTATGTCGGCTGACTAGTCGTGATGGATCGGCGGGACTCCGTGTTGGCAGTAAAGGGTCCAGGCCAATTGGCAAAAGAGGTATTGTAGCCCAGGAATTGGCTGATGGATCTCTTCGGCTAGCCGGGAGAAGGGCCTAGCTCCAGGCTAACTGGTGCTTGCTTCGGAACAGAGATGTTAGCCAGGAGTAGCCACTCGGATAGCAGCTAGCTAGCTGCGATGATCCGGTGTAAAGGTTCAGAGCTTGTGGTAGGAATCCGGAGATGTGGTAGAGAAAAAGCAGTCCGATATGCTCTGGGTTGATATTGCGCTGTGCAGACTGGCAGGAATTGACCGTGCTGAGGCTGGCTGATGTTCGAGTCAACGGTGATGACCGCTAGCAGTGGCTAACTGACTACTAGCTAGTAGCTAGTTAGCTGGCTAGCTACTGATGGGGGTTCCGGTTCTAAAGTATAACTGAGCAAATCAACTGAGCAAATCAACTGAGCAGATCAACTGAGCAGATCAACTGAGCAGATCAACTGAGCAGATCAACTGTACCACATTTGGGTGAGGCGGGTTGCAGGAGAGTAAGTTCAGTCCGTAGATGGAATTTGAGATATTTTTTTTTATATGAAATATATACAAAGAAAACTATATATACATGGGACGGAACAAGACATGACAAAACAGACATCCGACTTCTACGCCATCTTGGTGTAGGGTTAATCCTTCCTGTACATCTTCATGTGCAGACTCTTCGCCATCATGGCGATATGCTTTGGAGATGTGTTTTATCAAAGCTTCCACGGAACATGGTCTCACTCCCTAGTGTCTACATTATCTTACATTTTCTAGAATGGGCTAAAGTGCTGTGCGGTTCAGATGACATGTCCTAATTCCAGTAGACTCACACACTTGACTGACTGTGCCTAATTATCTGTGGTCTATTTACCCAGGCATGTGAATGAGGGCGCCTAACAGAAGTCTAGAATGTGTCACATAGTGGCTCCCGAAAAATTCACACCCGTTAACTGTTTCCACATGTTGTTGTGTTACAGCCTGAATTTAGAATGGATTACATTGAGATGTTGTGTCACTGGCCTACACACAATACCCCATAATGTCAAAGTGGAATTATGTTTTTGGAATTATTTACTAATGAATTAAAAATGAACAGCTGAAATGTCTTGAGTCAATAACAATTCAATCCCTTTGTTCTGTCTAGCCTAAATAAGTTCAGGAGTAAAGATTTGCTTAACAAGTCACATAATAAGTTGCATGGACTCACTCTGTGTGCAATAACAGTGTTAAACATGATTTTGGAATGACTAGCTCATGTACCCCACACATACAATAATCTGTAAGATCCCTCAGTCGTGCAGTGAATTTCAAACACAGATTCAAACACAAAGTCCAGGGAAGCAGACATTGCATATCTCTTTGAGCATGGTGAATTATTAATTACACTTTGGATAGTGTATCAATACACCCAGTCAATACAAAGATACAGGCGTCCTTCCTGACTCAGTTGCCGGAGAGGAAGGAAACCACTCAGGGATTTCATCATGAGGCCAATGGTGACTTTAAAACAGTTACAGAGTTTAATGGCTGTGATAGGAGAAAACTGAGGATGGATCAACAACATTGTAGTTACTCCACAATACTAAAACCTAAATGACAGAGTGAAAAGAAGGAAGCCTGTACAGAATTTAAAAAAATTGAATGTTCCCGAGTTAGTTACAGTTTTGACTTAAATTGTCTTGAAAATCTATAGCAAGACTTGAAAATGGCTGTCTAGCAATGATCAACAACTAACTTGACAGAGCTTGAAGAATTAAAAAAAATTATGTGCAAATATCTAGGTATGCAAAGCTCTTAGAGACTTACCCAGAAAGACTCAACTGTAATTACTGCCAAATGTGATTCTAACATGGATTGACTCAGGAGTGTGTACATTTGTAAAAAATTCTAAAAACATGTTTTCACTTTGTCATTATGGGATATTGTGTGTAGAATTTTGAATTCAGGCTGTTACACAATACAAATATGGAAGAAGTCAGGAGGTTTGAATAGTTTCTGAAAGCACTGTACCATAGCCAGTGGAAAGTTTAGCCTCCATTTATTCCAGTAAAACAAGATATAATTTTAAACTGTACAACTTAATTTATGATACAGTATAAATGTAATGGGTGCTGACAAACTCAATCATTTTTCAGAGGCAACAGATAATTATAACGTTATCAGGCGAGGAATTAAAGAGTTGGAGAGAGAGAGAGAGAGAGAGAGAGAGAGAGAGAGAGAGAGAGAGAGAGAGAGAGAGAGAGAGAGAGAGAGAGAGAGAGAGAGAGAGAGAGAGAGAGAGAGAGAGAGAACGAGAGAACGAGAGAACGAGAGAACGAGAGAGCCAAGAGGAAGGAGAAAGAGCGAGAGGAAGGAGAGAGAGAGCGAGAGGAAGGAGAGAGAGAGCGAGAGGAAGGAGAGAGCAAGAGGAAGGAGAGAGCAAGAGGAAGGAGAGAGAGCGGGGAAGGAGAAAGAGCAGGAAAGGAGAGAAAGCGGGGAAGGGGGAAGGAGAGAGAGAGAGGAAGGAGAGAGAGAGACAGGCAATGTGCCTGCCCACAAACTGAGCTGCACTTTAACCTCCTGCCAAATGTATGACCATATTAGAGAAATATTTCCCTAGATTACACAAACCCGCAAAGAATTTGAATTTGATAAACTCCCATATCTATTACGTGAAATACCACAGCGTGCCATCACAGCAGCAAGATCTGTGACCTGTCACCACTAGAAAAGGGCAACCAGTGAAGCACAAACACCATTGTAAATACAACATATTTATGTTTATTAATTTTCCCTTTTGTACTTCCAACAATTTACACATTGTTAAGACACTGTACATTAATATAACGTTTGAAATGTCACTATTCTTCTGAAACTTGTGAGTGTAATGTTTACTGTACATTTTTTATTTCAATTATCTATTTCACTTGCTTTGGCAATATGTTTTTCCATGCCAATATAGCCCATTTGAATTGAAGAGAGCGAGAGAGCGCGCGGACTTACTGCGTGGTATACAGTGCAACAGCTAGCCCTCTGCCTATGCTGGGGCCAGTTAATTGCGGACCTTGGGTGTTCATAAACAAAACACTATTGCATTATGGGCTGGTGAGTGTCAGTGTCCTGCCTGCTGTCAGCTCCCAGCCTGATTCATCTGATGCCAGCTCTCTCTCGCTCTCTCTCTCACACACCCACTCTCTCTCTAATGCTCGATCCTTCCACCCGCTCTCAAGCACAGACAAAATAGTTTTTCAAATTTACATTTACATTTTACATTTAAGTCATTTAGCAGACGCTCTTATCCAGAGCGACTTACAAGTTGGTGCATTCACCTTATGATGTCCAGTGGAACAACCACTTTACAATAGTGCATCTAACTCTAAGGGGGGGGGGGTTAGAAGGATTACTTTATCCTATCCTAGGTATTCCTTAAAGAGGTGGGGGCTCCAAATGAGAGCCCACCTGAAGCCACAGCGTTCACAGAGACAGACGCTCAAATGTCGATATCAGCCAATGTTTAGCTGATGGCCGGGCCAAGACGGCATTGAAAGTCTGAATGCCAGAAGCTATTTACTGGGTTAGGATGAATTAGAAGCCTGTCTGAAATGGAATTGTGGAAAGTAATCAATGACATGTCTCTCTTCCCACATTGTTAGCCCAGCCTCACGTACAGTGCTGCTTTTATCCACTCAGGCTATTAGGAGGCTGTGGTCTGTGTCAGAGAGAGCGAGCAAGCGTGCAAGAGAGGGGAAAAGAGAGAGAGAAAGAGGAGAGTGATACACATCAACACAGGCTCCTCCATGGTCTCCATCAGCAACAGATGCTAAACATCATTAGGGACGCCCATGCCTCTTCACACATGGCTGCAGGAATGATGCTACAAAGAGCAGAGGAGATGAGATGTGCTTTGGGACTGCTATCATGTCAGGCCACAGTGGACAACATATGCCGTCCCTGTTGGTGACATATCTGTTCTGCCTCTGCAGGTCTCCATTAGACAGACAGATGCAGAGTTGAGGGGAAAGCACAGCTGCCCTCTATGGGTGTAAATAAATCCAACATATACGCAAGGTGATTTTTCTCTACGACATGGAGGCTTGCAGGACAAGAGGGGGGGGGGGGTGTTGTTAGGCTCAGGTGTGTGTGCAGCCCTAATCAGCCAGCTTATCTTGCTAATGTTGCAAAACCTCATTCTTGCCCAGTCATCAAAAACTGCTCAGTCTTGCAGCACGAAAGGAGAGTCAGTAATTTTTTATGCTGAATTTCACACGGTACAGTGAGGGGATGAAAAGGCTGGGTATTTGGAATTCATTAACTTATTTTTCCCCCTTATAGAAAGCTCATCCCCCTGCAGGGTAGTCCAGATACTATTGCTGTCAAAATCCATTGCTTCTCGTGCCAAGTTCAACATAGAGAGAGAGAGAGACAGAGAGACAGACAGAGACAGAGACAGAGAGGCTTCAGCGTATACTTTTGCATTCTCAGCTCTCAGAAACAACCCCACATGCTGTGGACCTAAACCAATAAAAAAGAACCAAGAGAGAACGAAAGAAAGACATTGTAATAGATTTGTGCAGTGGGCTAAACAAATAGTTGTGTGTGTACACTGGGCTTTATAAAGACTGGAGGACACTGCAGTTCATATTTCACTCTCAGTACAACACGGTTTCCTGAGCGAGTGGCTGGCCTTTTGTCAGCTATATATGAATCCCCCGGAGAGGATGAATAACGCCGCTCTAGAGGAACGCTGAGATAGGAATCCACCCATTCATTTAAACCATCTTCCCCTTCCTAATCATATAAACCATCATGCCAGTGTTTCTCTCAAGAGCCATGTTAAAAAACAATTGGCCTACATTTCAACCTCTAACCATCCACAAACAGAAATTACATGTTTTTATGTAAAACGTTGTTTGTTTAACACAAAGCAATTCAAAGAAATGGAAGACAAGTATGAGTGAACGGATAGATGGAAAAGAAATAGCATTAGAGAGGAATTGCCCAGCAGTGAATATGAAACCCTGCAAGACAATACAGAACAATAATTACAGTTTAATATGAATATTTCTGTCAGTGGTCAGTGCATTAGTGCATAATTACCACAAGCTGTGTGGCCATAAGCATCACTAGAAAGACTTCCTCTTCTTTCAGGAGAAATAGACGAAGAAAGACGAGAGGAGAAAATAGGAAGCAAATGTAAATTAGCCCAGACTATTTTGCATATCGAGCCAAGCATAGATGGAGCAAATTCCCCTCGTGTCATGAAGACTGAATAAATCCCCCCATTAGAGGTCTGGGAATCAGGTATCTGGAATGAGGATCCCTCCAGCCCCCCACCAGCTTGTCCTGAACACCTCATCCATGGAGGAAAAGATCAATGAAATGAGCAGCTCTCAACAAGTGAATGTGAATGTCTGTCCAGGGTATTACAATCACTGTAGCATGGAGTCTTAGTAGGGGTGCTACAACACCCAAGCCCTCACACACACCCCTAGGGTCTCTTTCTCTCACACACACAAACACACACTCTCACACAAGCAAGCAGACACACACAAACCACACCATACACAGACTACCACACACAGGCATAAGCTAAGAGGAACAGCGGTGCCAAAAACCCAGCTGTAATGCAGCTAGAACTGCAGCTGAGTCACACAACCCAATCTCACAATTAAATCCAGTTATTATGAGTGGTCCGCTAGACATCAAAGGACTTTTGGAACCCTCTTAGAAGATGAAGTGCTCATGATATTTATATTTCCCCTCATCTCTGACCACCTTGGGACAGGAAACAGTCCCTCTCCATTTTCCCACTGACGTACCTCACAGTGCACTTGATGGCTGTCATGTTGACCAGGGCCATTGGGTCGAGTGGAAGAGGGGGTTGTCCACTCCAGTACAGTACAGTACAGTATGGGCCATATGCAGTAGTGAAGGCAGGGTGTCCAGTACAGTAGGTACAATTTTCCCCATCGCCACAGCGGTAGCATGCCAAACCTTGGCTACTCTTTTTGTGCTAAACCTTGGCTACCAATGCTCCTTAAAGGACACATCACTGCACTCTATACTCTTCTGTAAACTGGTCATCTCTGTATACCTGTCGCAAGACCCACTACTTGTTGCTTATTTATAAAAACCTCTTAGGCCTCACTCCCCCCTATCTGAAACATCTACTGCAGCCCTCATCCTCCACATACAACACCCGTTCTGCCAGTCACATTCTGTTGAAGGTCCCCAATGCACACACATCCCTGGGTTGCTCGTCTTTTCAGTTCGCTGCAGCTAGCGACTGGAACGAGCTGCAACAAACACTCAAACTGGACAGTTTTATCGCAATCTCTTCATTCAAAGACTCAATCATGGCCACTCTTACTGACTGTTGTGGCTGCTTTGCATGATGTATTGTTGTCTCTACCTTCTTGCCCTTTGTGCTGTTGTCTGTGCCCAACCATGTTTGTACCCTGTTTTGTGCTGCTGCCATGTTGTGTTGCTACCATGTTGTTGTCATGTTGTGTTGCTACCATGTTGTTGTCATGTTGTGTTGCTACCATGTTGTTGTCATGATGTGTTACTGCCATGCTGTTGTCATGATGTGTTACTGCCATGCTGTGTTATGATGTGTTACTGCCATGCTGTGTTATGATAGGTTACTGCCATGCTGTGTTATGATAGGTTACTGCCATGCTGTGTTATGATGTGTTACTGCCATGCTGTGTTATGTGTTGCTACCATGCTGTGTTATGATGTGTTACTGCCATGCTGTGTTGTCATGTTGTGTTTCTACCATGCTGCGTTATGTTGTGTTGCTACCATGTTGTTGTCATGTTGTGTTGCTACCATGTTGTTGTCATGTTGTGTTGCTACCATGCTGTGTTATGATGTGTTACTGCCATGCTATGTTGTCGTCTTAGGTATCTCTTTATGTACAGTTGGAAGTCAGAAGTGTACATACACTTAGGTTGGAGTCATTAAAACCAGTTTTTCAACCACTCCACAAATTTCTTGTTAACAAACTAAAGTTTTGGCAAGTCTGTTAGGACATCTACTTTGTGCATGACACAAGTAATTTTTACAACAATTGTTTACAGACAGATTATTTATAATTCACTGTATCACAATCCCAGTGGTTCAGAAGTTTACGTACACTACGTTGAATGTGCCTTTAAACAGCTTGGAAAATCCCAGAAAATTATGTCATGGCTTTAGAAGCTTCTGATAGGTTAATTGACATAATTTGAGTCAATTGGAGGTGTACCTGTGGATATATTTCAAGGCCTACCTTCAAACTCAGTGCCTCTTTGCTTGACATCATGGGAAAATCAAAAGAAATCAGCCAAGACCTCAGAAAACAAATTGTAGACCTCCACAAGTCTGGTTCATCCTTGGGAACAATTTCCAAACACCTGAAGGTACCATGTTCATCTTTACAAACAATAGTATGCAAGTATAAACACCATGGGATCACGCAGCCGTCATACCGCTCAGGAAGGAGATGCGTTCTGTCTCCTAGAGATGAACGTACTTTGGTGCGAAAAGTGCAAATGAATCCCAGAACTAAAGCAAAGGACCTTGTGAAGATGCTGGAGGAAACAGGTACAAAAGTATCTATATCCACAGTAAAACGAGTCCTATATCGACATAACTTCAAAGGCCGCTCAGAAACGAAGAAGCCACTGCTCCAAAACCGCCATAAAAAAGACTACGGTTTGCAACTCCACTTGGGGACAAAGATCGTACTTTTTGGAAATGTCCTCTGGTCTGATGAAACAAAAATATAACTGTTTGGCCATAATGACCATCGTTATGTTTGGAGGAAAAAGGGGGATGCTTGAAAACCGAAGAACACCATCCCAACCGTGAAGCACGGAGGTGGCAGCATCATGTTTTGCTGCAGGAGCGACTGGTGCACTTCACAAAATAGATGGCATCATGAGGTAGGAAAATTATGTGGATATATTGAAGCAACATCTCAAGACATAAGTCTTGAGTTAAAGTTAAAGCTTGGTTGCAAATGGGTCTTCCAAATGGACAATGACCTCAAGCATACTTCCAAAGTTGTGGCAAAATGGCTTAAGGACAAGGCATTGGAGTGGCCATCACAAAGCCCTGACCTGAATCCTATAGAAAATTTGTGGGCAGAACTGAAAAAGCGTGTGCGAACAAGGAGGCCTACAAACCTGACTCAGTTACACCAGCTCTGTCAGGAGGAATGGGGCAAAATTCACCCAACTTATTGTGGGAAGCTTGTGGAAGGCTACCTGAAACGTTTGACCCAAGTTAAACAATTTAAAGGCAATGATACCAAATACTAATTGAGTGTATGTAAACTTCTGACCCACTGGGAATGCGATGAAAGAAATAAAAGCTCAAATAAATTATTCTTTACACTATTATTCTGATATTTCACATTCTTAAAATAAAGTGGTGATCCTAACTGACCTAAGACAGGGAATTTTTACTAGGATTAAATGTCAGGAATTGTGAAGAACTGAGTTTAAATGTATTTAGCTGAGGTGTATGTAAACTTCCGACTTCAACTGTAGTGCTGTAGTCTCTCTTGTCGTGATGTGTGTTTTGTCCTATATTTTTATTTAATTTATTTATATTTTTAATCCCAGCCCCCATCCCCGCAGGAGACCTTTTGCCTTTTGGTCGGCCATCATTGTAAATAACAATTTGTTCTTAACTGACTTGGCTAGTTAAATAAATTAAATTAAATTCTGTATTTTGTATTTTGAAACACTGATGATTTTTGCCCATCGCTGGGTGTAGTTGTCCAGTCAAGTTTAGCGCAGTCCAGCCCAACACAGTACATTTAGTATTATGGGTTATATTTCTCCTCGTCAGTCTGAAGACCACAGTGTTAGCCTGTCAAGCCCTGATCAGAGTCTCTTCCACAAACTGTCTGTCTGTGGGGTGGGTCAAAGAATCATTAATGACAACAAGAGTACTCAGCTCTGCCAGCACTCAACCCTGCCAATAACGACTGTCCACATGTACAAGGCACCACAGCTTCACACTGTATGAGAGCAATGGGTTATAGTATGTCTATCTTTGGGTGTATTCATCTTTGCAGACATTTTACAGCTAAAGCTTGTTGAGCTAGCGCATATCCACTTATAGTATAGTAGGAGAGGTCATGATAACTACATTTCTGGTAGTAGGAGTGGTCATGATAACTACATTTCTGGTAGTAGGAGTGGTCATGATATAACTATATTTCTGGTAGTAGGAGTGGTCATGATATAACTATATTTCTGGTAGTAGGAGTGGTCATGATATAACTATATTTCTGGTAGTAGGAGTGGTCATGATATAACTATATTTCTGGTAGTAGGAGTGGTCATAACTACATTCCTGGTATGTTACTTGCCCTGAGATATGGCTGTAGACTCTCATGGCATCTAATGTTAAGAGTCTACAGCCATGTCTCAGGGCAAGTACTGTATGTCTAATGTTCTCATTGATGCACAACCAAACATACTATAAAAGAGCCTGATAAAACACTGCAAATGTAGTGGATCATTTTCCTCAGAATAATGAACAGAGCTACAAAAGCAGTGGAAAACAAGAGATCAGTAACATGCGTCGTGACCACAGCAGAATCAACATGGCTATTTTTACAAATCGCCCTCAAAAGAAATGTAAACATGCCTTAGTATTATAGCCCGTATCTTAAAACAAATGTACAAACCACATTAAAGCCATGTATCCTGCGCTACAGCATAATGATCTATGCTACATTACTTCGGGCCAAACATACATCTGACTGTGTTTGGTTTCCTCTAAATACGCTATGCTCTTTTCCAAATTCAATAACTAAAGTATATATACATAGGAATAAAGACTGGGTGAAACAACATGCAGGGATAAAATGGGTGGTTTGGTTGGTGGAGATTAAAGATTGAGCCATTTCCTGGCCGTCTGGCCGAATTAAGGCTCCCTTTCAGACCATGAGCCAATGTGCATTCTTTGGACCTGAATTCCTTACATGCTGACTGTCTCCCAGTCTCCCACTGTCTCCCTAATAAAATAAAGAGTAAGCAAACCTCTCTGACTAGCCAGAATCATACACCATCAAGTCCTCTTCACATTCCACAGACAAAGCAATAGTTTTCCAGTGTGCCTTGGTGTACGACTTCCAGATCCTAACGTCGGTACAAATGTCACACTTTACAAAATAACAGCGGTTTAGACTTAGTTAGTTCTTCTAAATGGGAATACCAGAATTGCAGAAATGATCTTATGTGAGGCCAACCCATAACAGACACAAAAACTAAAAGCTCAACTAAATATATACCAACTCATTATATAACTAGGGTTATAGAAATATTTCTGTAACTTAACCATGGCATTAGTTTCCCCAACATCTGTTCTCATGTTTTCCTCCCCTCCCAATTAGTTACAGTAGTATGCCTGCCTGCCTGGTCTGCCCTTCCTGCCTGGTCTGCCCTGCCTGCCTGGCCTGTGCAGGTGACTGGGATCCTCCAGAGGACCGTGCTGTGACCATGGAGTGGGTTCTGATTAGCTGTCCATACTGCCATCTGAACGAGATGCTGAGGGATGAGTTCATTTGTCAGACCCCTGGTCGTGCAGCGGGCACGAGGAGTGGGACACAGGCCTCGCTTTATCGGGATGCTGCACACAGGAACAGATGCTTGGGACAAATGACAGAGGAGATGATTGGAGTGACAGCCAGGCAGGCCAGGTACTGGATGATTGAGTTATAGGCTGCGTCTTAAATGTCACCCTATTCCCTATATAGTGCACTACTTTTGACCAGGGCCCATATGGCTTGGGTTAAAAGTAATGCACAATATACTTAGTGGTAGGCCACACATGGATGAGCGTATCTCTGCCTCCACAAAGTGGTAGGCCACACAAGCTCACAGAACGGGACCGACGAGTGCTGAAGCATGTAAAAATCATCTGTCTTCAGTTGCAACACACACTACCGAGTTCCAAACTGCCTCTGGAAGCAACATCAGGACAAGAACTGTTTGTCGGGAGAATTCATGAAATGGGTTTCCATGGCCGAGCAGCCGCACACAAACATAAGATCACCATGTGCAATGCCAAGTGTCGAGGAAGGAATAATGTTCTGGGGCTGTTTTTTATGGTTCAGGCTAGGCCCCTCAGTTCCAGTGAAGGGAAATCTTAACGCTTCAGCATACAACGACATTCTAGACCAGGGATCATCAACTAGATTCAGCCGCGGGACAACTTTTTCTTGAGCGGATGGTCAGAACATAATTACAAATAATTTGTAGACTGAAAATTGACTGCAAGAAACCCAAACAGATATGTTTAAATAAAACAATAATTTCAAACCTTGCTTACATTTATATATTATCTTGTGTCTCTCTGTTATGTGTGGGAAAACTTGGGAACAGATTTCTTAAATTAAAATAACTTGGAGCTAATTTCCTGGTATTGTTCCAGTCTTTTATGTCCAACAATATTGTAATGTCTATTTATTTATTTTTTTGCTCAGAAAACTTTGGGGGCCAAATAAAACCAATTGAATCCATTTTAGAATAAGGCTGTAACGTACCAAAATGTGGTAAAAGGGAATGGGTCTGAATACTTTCCAAATGCACTGTATCTCCTTTGCATAGAGTTGATCAGGCTGTTGATTGTGGCCTGTGGAATTCTGTCCCACTCCTCTTCAATGGCTGTGCAAACATCGATGCGTGTGCAGCATTTTCGTGACGTTGTCATCTAACCCGTCTATAAGGATTAGGGTGCCATTTTGGACACAAAATAGGCTGCTCTGTGCTCTCCTCCACCTCAGGAATTCCATCTCCTGCTCTGATCATTATACATGGAAGAGGAATGGATGGAGAATCTGGATGGAGGGGCTGCGTAGCTATACCCGGTCTCTCTCATCAAATAGTACAAATACTTCTTTCAAATCTGTCATGACATACGGTTGTGAGGAATTACAGCAAGACAGCTTGCCTCCTGAAAAACAAGCTTGAGATCATGCAAGAGAAATCATGTTTATAAACCATGCAAAGGGAATAATTCAGATCTCATGATATCACTGGTGATCCGTTATTCAGGGTTGGTGAGCCCCACATTTTTAGCAAAAACAATTAAATAATAATAAAGAAATTGCCTGTTTTGCATGTTATTTTGGCATTAATTGGTATTACATATCAGGTTGCAAACAATGTAAAAAATAATAACCCTATGTTAATAAAGCCGCATACAAACATAGTCTCTTTCTTGAGTAAGGCAGCTCCAAAAAGCTCAGTGCTTTCTGTGGTGGATGGGCAGCCAGCGAAAGCATAGAGCGTAGGCATTGGTAATCTTCTCAAGTTGCGCCGTGATTGTGTGTATGTTGTGTTGTAAGCTGTTAGTAGCCCATGTGTTTCACCCCAAGAATTGTGTCCCTTAGCCTACTGTTCTGACTTGGTGGTGCACATACAGTGGGGAGAACAAGTATTTGATACACTGCCGATTTTGCCGATTTTCCTACTTACAAAGCATGTAGAGGTCTGTAATTTTTATCATAGGTACACTTCAACTGTGAGAGACGGAATCTAAAACAAAAATCCCGAAAATCACATTGTATGATTTTTAAGTAATTAATTCGCATTTTATTGCATGACATAAGTATTTGATACATCAGAAAAGCAGAACTTAATATTTGGTACAGAATCCTTTGTTTGCAATTACAGAGATCATACGTTTCCTGTAGTTCTTGACCAGGTTTGCACACACTGCAGCAGGGATTTTGGCCCACTCCTCCATACAGACCTTCTCCAGATCCTTCAGGTTTCGGGGCTGTCGCTGGGCAATACGGACTTTCAGCTCCCTCCAAAGATTTTCTATTGGGTTCAGGTCTGGAGACTGGCTAGGCCACTCCAGGACCTTGAGATACTTCTTACGGAGCCACTCCTTAGTTGCCCTGGCTGTGTGTTTCGGGTCGTTGTCATGCTGGAAGACCCAGCCACGACCCATCATCAATGCTCTTACTGAGGGAAGGAGGTTGTTGGCTAAGATCTCGCAATACATGGCCCCATCCATCCTCCCCTCAATACGGTGCAGTCGTCCTGTCCCCTTTGCAGAAAAGCATCCCCAAAGAATGATGTTTCCACCTCCATGCTTCACGGTTGGGATGGTGTTCTTGGGGTTGTACTCATCCTTCTTCTTCCTCCAAACACGGCGAGTGGAGTTTAGACCAAAAAGCTCTATTTTTGAATCATCAGACCACATGACCTTCTCCCATTCCTCCTCTGGATCATCCAGATGGTCATTGGCAAACTTCAGACGGGCCTGGACATGCGCCTGCTTGAGCAGGGGGACCTTGTGTGCGCTGCAGGATTTTAATCCATGACGGCGTAGTGTGTTACTAATGGTTTTCTTTGAGACTGTGGTCCCAGCTCTCTTCAGGTCATTGACCAGGTCCTGCCGTGTAGTTCTGGGCTGATCCCTCACCTTCCTCATGATCATTGATGCCCCACGAGGTGAGATCTTGCATGGAGCCCCAGACCGAGGGTGATTGACCATCATCTTGAACTTCTTCTATTTTCTTCTATTTTCTAATAATTGCGCCAACAGTTGTTGCCTTCTCACCAAGCTGCTTGCCTATTGTCCTGTAGCCCATCCCAGCCTTGTGCAGGTCTACAATTTTATCCCTGATGTCCTTACACAGCTCTCTGGTCTTGGCCATTGTGGAGAGGTTGGAGTCTGTTTGATTGAGTGTGTGGACAGGTGTCTTTTATACAGGTAACGAGTTCAAACAGGTGCAGTTAATACAGGTAATGAGTGGAGAACAGGAGGGCTTCTTAAAGAAAAACTAACAGGTCTGTGAGAGCCGGAATTCTTACTGGTTGGTAGGTGATCAAATACTTATGTCATGCAATAAAATGCAAATGAATTACTTAAAAATCATACAATGTGATTTTCTGGATTTTTGTTTTAGATTCCGTCTCTCACAGTTGAAGTGTACCTATGATAAAAATTACAGACCTCTACATGCTTTGTAAGTAGGAAAACCTGCAAAATCGGCAGTGTATCAAATACTTGTTCTCCCCACTGTATGTAGCCTATAGCCTGTTTTAGAAAAATGTCATCATCAAATATTGTAAGAGCTTTCATTGTCTGCTTATATGCTCCTGTTACTTATCCTACGGTTCTGACTTGGTGTAAAGGGAGAATACTGTAATAACGACCCATATTCTGAATTCTGTCGCTGTCCATTTCAAAAGTGCTGAACAAATAGGCATATCGACTACGTCAGTCTTAGCTTGCTCTCATTAATGTCTTCATCAGAATTTTGGCTTATGTGCTCATCGTTCCCTTATGCCATAGTTTGTACATACATCTCAATTTATATATTTCTTATACGGGTCTCTCATTAGTATATTATTAATTTTAGGCAGGGTTGGAATGATGCATTTCATTGTTTTTCTTACTTTGTGTATCATAATTAGCTCATGTGCTTTTCTCCATGAAGAGAAATATAATGCTGTTGGGTCTATAACCATGTTAGCCAGTTACAGTCTCTTCCCATTCAAATATAATTCTTCCTACAAAAAGTTCAGTAATAGACCCTGTAATTCCAGTTGATATTGTGAGTGTTGTTTTGTTTGCACAATGCACTGTTTGTGCATCGGTATATTGTCTATAAAAGTGGATCCTCGTGATTGTATTTTCCTTCCTCTTTAGACCACATAGGCCTAATAAAATACTTCAAATGGTAGGCTAACTGCGTCTATCTCTCTCGCCCTCTTTCTCTGTGGTGACTTAAAGTAAAGTAAAATGTATCTGTGCTAACATCTGAATTTCTGTCAGTATTTTGAAAGTGCAGAACGAACGCCTACCTCGTCACAGCTCGTTTGCTTGCCTTGCTTATACTAAGCGCTAAGTGTTAATGATAAGAACAAACATGATGAATTTACTGGACATAAATGTAATAATGTTTGTATATGGTTCAAAAGTCTAAACTCATGTCGGCGTTCGTTATTATTGAATGAGAATGCAGTTCTTATCGAGTTACACAAATCCACAAGCAGTCAGTAGAAACCATATTTAAGCAAGTCAGCCATATCAGCAATGGTTTTTAAAGAGGCTGAATAAACTGTTTGGCTGCCAGATGAGGCTCCGCTCATAGCCAGGTGTAGCAGTAGTCAGGATTTACTCCATGGTGCTGAAAGGAAAGCTCTGCTGTCAGGACAGCTTTATGTAGGCCCTAACAGTTTGTAGGCACCGTTTGTCACTGTTATAGTGCAATTAATGTATTGTTTAGTGTTGTGTTGTGTAGTGGCTTTGCTGGCATGCATCTAAAAAAATTGGTTGAGTTTGCCCCACCAGATTTAAATGCTAAAATCACCAGTGCATGACATGTACTCACAGTACGTGGGAAAGGAAATTCTAACAGCATGATTCCATTTGGGAGTTAAACAACAGGGCCCTGCCAATACGCTGTTCCCATTATGCCTCTTCAGGTAACCTGACAGAGGTGGTGTCAGGCCTGCATGTTCCCCCTGTCTGTCACCGCTAGCAACACAACAACCCCCCCCCACCCCATCAATATCCTGTTACCGTGACGACTGTCTCCCTCATGTCAGAAGGAGAGAGGAAGTTGAGGATGGAGGGGGTAGGGTAGTAAACTTTCCACATCACAGAGGGAGAGGAGGAGAGGAGGGACTGGAGTGTAAATCTTAAGAGATTCACATGGAACTACAAATTTCACCGTGAAGCACAATGAAAATGCCTCCACTTCAGCTCCAACAGTTAATCCAAATGATCTCTGGCTCTCCTAAGTCCCTTACACCTGTCCACTTGGCCTGGCATCCAAGAGGGAGAGGGAGAGGGAGAGGGTCTCCCTCTTGGAGGCCAGACGTAGGGGACTTAGGAGAGCCAAAGATAATTTGTATTAACTGTTGTTCAGAGAGATGTTTGGAAATTCAATGAGGAGGTTGGAGAAGAGTTCAAGCCCCATGGTCAGCAGATTCAGCTCAAATGGCAGGAGTCATCTTGGTAATATTGACATTTAGAGGATAAGACAAATATCAAATACCAACCACATTTATATAGTAGAGGTCGACCGATTATGATTTTTCAACGCCGATACGATTATTGGAGGACCAAAAAAAGCCGATACCGATTAATCGGGCGATTTTTTAAAATATATATATATATATATATTTGTAATAATGACAATTACAACAATACTGAATGAACAATGAACACTTTTATTTTAACTTAATATAATACATCAATAAAATAAATTTAGTCTCAAATAAATAATGAAACATGTTCAATTTGGTTTAAATAATGCAAAAACAAAGTGCTGGAGAAGAAAGTAAAAGTGCAATATGTGCCATGTAAAAACGCTAGCGTTTAAGTTCCTTGCTCACAACATGAGAACATATGAAAGCTGGTGGTTCCTTTTAACATGAGTCTTCAATATTCCCAGGTAAGAAGTTTTAGGTTGTAGTTATTATAGGACTATTTCTCTCTATACCATTTGTATTTCATATACCTTTGACTATTGGATGTTCTAATAGGTACTTTACTATTGCCAGCCTAATTTCGGGAGTTGATATGCTTGAAGTCATAAACAGCGCAATGCTTGAAACATTGCGAAGAGCTGCTGGCAAACGCAGGAAAGTGCTGTTTGAATGAATGCTTACGAGCCTGCTCATAGACTTAATTGTAATATAATAACACACAGAAATACGAGGCTTAGGCCATTAATATGGTCAAATCCAGAAACTATCATTTAGAAAACAAAACATTTATTATTTCAGTGAAATACGGAACCGTTCCGTATTTTATCTAACGGGTGGCATCCATACGTCTAAATATTCCTGTTACATTGCACAACCTTCAATGTTATGTCATAGTTATGTAAAAATCTGGCAAATTAGTTCGCAACAAGCCAGGCGGCCCAAAGTATTGCATATACCCTGACTCTGCGTGCAATGAACGCAAGAGAAGTGACACAATTTGCCTAGTCAATATTGCCTGCTAACATGAATATCTTTTAACTAAATATGCAGGTTTAAAAAATATATACTTCTGTGTATTGATTTTACGAAAGGCATTGATGTTTATGGTTAGGTACATTCGTGCAAGGATTGTGCTTTTTTTTTCAAATGCGCTTTTGTTAAATCATCCCCCGTTTGGCGAAGTTGGCTGTCTCTGTTAGGAAGAAATGGTCTTCACACAGTTCGCAACGAGCCAAGCGTCCCAAACTGCTGCATACACCTGTTGCACAGAACGCAAGAGAAGTGACACAATTTCCCTAGTTAAAAGATATTCATGTTAGCAGGCAATATTAACTAAATATGCAGGTTTAAAAATATCAACTTGTGTATTGATTTTACTAAAGGCATTGATGTTTATGGTTAGGTACACATTGGTGCAACGACAGTGCTTTTTTCGCGAATGTGCTTGTTAAATCATCACCCGTTTGGCGAAGTAGGCTGTAGTTCAATGATAAATTAACAGGCACCGCATTGATTATATGCAAGCAGGACAAACTAGATAAACTAGTAATATCGTCAACCATGTGTAGTTAACTTGTGATTATGTTAAGATTGATTGTTTTTTATAAGATAAGTTTAATGCTAGCTAGCACCTTACCTTGGCTCCTTGCTGCACTCGCATAACAGGTAATTAGCCTGCCACGCAGTCTCCTCGTGGAGTGCAATGTAATCGGCCATAATCGGTGTCCCATAATGCCGATTACCGATTGTTATGAAAACTTGAAATCGGCCCTAATTAATCGGCCATTCCGATTAGTCGGTCGACCCCTAATATATAGTATCCTTTGCAAAAAATATGCTGCTAAGCTGCTCAAATAACACCTTTAGAAACATCCAAGGGATTCTTTCAAGAACAGGACAGATGACTGAAGAAAAATAGAAGAATTTACCTTTGTGACAAAATGACAGAGACAAATATGAAATAGTAGCGCTGAGGGGATATAGACATTACACACAGACCGGTGGAGAAATCCTTATACTGTGTTATTCCATCTCAGCAGGACATAATTGCAAACCTGATCACCGTGTCTGCAGGCAGCTCTTCTTAAGTTGATTTTGTATATTACAACAATCTAGATAAGGGACGGAAGAGGGAGGGAGGGAGGAAGAGAGGGAGGGAAAGAGAGAGAGAGAGAGACAAGGTAGGTGCAAAGGGTTGAGCGAGGGATGTGGGGAGAGAAGAGAGGGAGAAGGAGACAATAGAGGTGGAAAAGATAGAATAAACAACAGATCCACTGTGCTTTTTTATGGTATGTCAAACTGCCGATCCTTCACAGGTCCAGAGATCCACATCTCCCGTACCACAAGAGGACAAAAAGAACCTTCCATCCATAGAACTATCAATCTGCTCAATCTGATTACTTCATTAAGAGCTCTGGAGGAAGAGGGGGATTATGGATCATTGTTTTATAGGGAGCTTTCTGTTAAATAAAAAGCTGGAATTTGCTGCCATGACTAGTATTGATTTCTATGTAGCCTTTCACTGCGTGAGAATACCCTGTGAGCCAGGCAGCCCATATTAAACCATCGCAGCGCAGGCAGGGAAAGGAGGGATGTCCTCTAGGCTATTCTATCCTTTCTCCCCTATTCTCCCTTCAAACGCATCACAGATGACATTATATAAGTACAGCCCCAACACACTAAGAGGAAGAAAAAAAATGACAACATAAATTGTGAAAAAAAAGAAAAGAAAATTGCCCATGTTGTTAAATAACTACATAAAGCCTCTTATGTAAAATAAAAAATAAATGTCTGACTGAACAGGAGCACATGATCATGAAAAAATAAACCTATCTGGTGTTATTTCAAAAGCGCAGCAGTGGTCTAAGGCACTGCATCGCAGTGCTAGCTGTGCCACTAGAGATTCTGGGTTTGAGTCCAGGCTCTGTCGCCGCCGGCCGCGACCGGGAGAGTCCATACTGGAGTTGCAGCGATGAGACAAGACTGAAACTACCAATTGGATACCATAAAATTGGGGAGAAAAGGGGATAAAAAAAAAACAACAACAAAAAACAATGCAGGGAAAGGGAGGCTAGGCCGCCGAGGTCAAAAAGTCAGCTTGGACGGGCCTCCCGGGTGGCGCAGTGGTCTAGGGCACTGCATCGCAGTGCTAGCTGCGCCACCAGAGTCTCTGGGTTCGCGCCCAGGCTCTGTCGCAGCCGGCCGCGACCGGGAGGTCCGTGGGGCGACGCACATTTGGGCTAGCGTCGTCCGGGTTAGGGAGGGTTTGGCCGGTAGGGATATCCTTGTCTCATCGCGCTCCAGCGACTCCTGTGGCGGGCCGGGCGCAGCTAACCAAGGGGGCCAGATGCACGGTGTTTCCTCCGACACATTGGTGCGGCTGGCTTCCGGGTTGGAGGCGCGCTGTGTTAAGAAGCAGTGCGACTTGGTTGGGTTGTGCTTCGGAGGACGCGTGGCTTTCGACCTTCGTCTCTCCCGAGCCCGTACGGGAGTTGTAGCGATGAGACAAGATAGTAATTACTAGCGATTGGATACCACGAAAATTGGGGAGAAAAGGGGATAACATTTTCAAAAATTTAAATAAAAAATCAGCTTGGAGATACGGAGCTTTAAACTGCTGAATGACTCAGGTGGCTGATGCACGGAGGCAGAGAGACGCTCATCCTTGTGTGGATCTGAAGAGTGCTACACACTCTCCAACAGCCCGCCCAATTTCATTACAATGCACGTGGTAGCTGTCAAATAGCATTATGAAAGGTCCAATCCCTCAGTGCTGCTTAACCACAGCCTTAAAAATATGATGTGTACCTACTACCGGCACCTAAATATGAAGAGTACCAGCGCCCAAAATGATTTCAGCCCACTTCAAGCACTGACCACAACTTCTCTACACTATAGGGATTTGGTTTCACACCAACAGTGGTTGGAGAGTAGAGTAACCCACTTGAAGCAAAAATAGGTCTACTTTTTCTCTCTTGAATAGCCTATATCCCAGGCCTGGTTATCTGCCTGTGCTCTACACTAGTATTGATAGAAAAAACAGTGGTCTAAAGTACTTAAGTAAAAAATACTTTATAGTACTTAAGTCGTTTTTGGGGGGTATCTGTACTTTACTATTTATATTTTTGACAACTTCTACTTCACTACATTCTTAAAGAAAATGATGTACTTACATTTTCCCTGACACCCAAAAGTACTCATTACATTTTGAATGCTTAGCAGGACAACCTACAAAAGAACATCCCTGGTCATCCCTACAGCCTCTTATCTGGAGGACTCATTAAACACATAATTCGTTCGTAAATGATGTCTGAGTGTTGGAGCGTGTCCCTGGCTATCCATGAATAAAATAAAAACAAGAAAAGGATGCCGTCTGGTTTGCTTAATATAAGGACTTGGAAATAATTTATACTTTTACTTTTAATACTTAAGTATATATCAATTACATTTACTTTTTATACTTAAGTATATTTAAAACCAAATACTTTTAGACTTTTACTCAAGTGTGACAATTAGGTACTTTTTCCACCACTGAGAAAAACAATGCTGTTCCATGTACATCTGAACTGCGGACAATATGTTCAGTGCTGCTCCTCTCCTCTATAATTACTCTTCTCACTAACCCAATCAATCTCTCACCTCTGTCACAGACAAACAACCACACAGCTACAATACAACCACACAGCTACAATACAACCACACAGCTACAATACAACCACACAGCTACAATACAAACACATGGCTACAATGCAACTGTTACCATACATACTTTTTCCACATGTTGTTCTGTTACAGCCTGAATTTAAAATAGATTAAAACGAGATGTTGTGTAAATTATCTACACACGATAACACATAATGTCAAAGTAGAATTATGTTTTTAGAAATATTTACAAATGAATGAAAAAAGTAAAGCTGAGTATTCAATCCTTTTGTTATGGCAAGCCTAAATAAGTTCAGGAGTACACATGTGACATAATAAGTTGCATGGACTCACTCTGTGTGCCATAATACTGTTTAACATGCTTTTGAAATGACTACCCCATCTCTGTACCCCCACATACAATTATCTGTAAGGTCCCTCAGTGTAACGATCTTCTTCATCTGATGAACAGGATAGATCGGACCAAAACGCAGCGTGGTAAGTGTTCATGCTTTAATGGAAAAACTGAACACTAAATACAAAATAACAAAGTGAATCTACGAAAATCGAAACAGTCCTGAAAGGTGCTACAACAGAAAACAACTACCCACAAACCACAGGTGGGAAAAGGCTACTTAAGTATGGTTCTCAATCAGAGAAAACGATAGACAGCTGCCTCTGATTGGGAACCATACCAGGCCAAACACATAGAAATAGAAAACATAGGAAAAAAACATAGAATGCCCACCCCAACTCACGCCCTGACCAAACCAAAATAGAGACATAAAAAAGGAACTAAGGTCAGGGCGTGACACTCAGTCGAGCAGTGAATTTCAAGCACAAAGACCAGTGTTCCAATGGTTCGCAAAGAAGGACACCGATTGGTAGATGGGTAAAAAAATAACTTTGAGTATGGTGCAGTTACACCGAGTCACTACAAAGATACAGGTGCCATTCTGAACTAAGTTGCCGGAGAGGAAGGTGATTTTAAAACAGTTCCAGAGTTTAATGGCTGTGATATGAGATAACTGAGGATGGATAAACAACATTGTAGTTAATCCACAATACTAACATAAATGACAGAGTGAAAAGAAGGAAACCTGTACAGAATACAAATATTCCAAAACATGCATCCTGTTTGCAATAAAGGCACTAAAGTAATACTGCAAAAAATTTGGCAAGGATATTGAAGTTTTGTCCTGAATACAAAGCAATATGTTTGGGGAAAATCCAACACATTACGTTAAAAAAACTGGAGGCCTCTTACACTTCAATGTTGTGAAAGTCCTGACAAAATGCATGGCACATAGAATAAAAAAGGTTTTATCTAGATGTTGTTCATCCTGATCAGACAGGTATTTTACATGGACAATATACTGGAGATATGAAACATCAAATATACCAGGTTTGGTCTTCAGAGCATATTTCGAAAAGGCGTTTGATAAAGTATGACTAGAATTTATATATAAATGCCTGGATTACTTTAACTTCAGTGAATCTCTTATACAATGGGTTAAAGTACAGCAACCCCAGGTGTAAAATAGTAAATAATGGTTACTTCTCAAAAAGTATTGAGCTTTTAAGAGTAAAACAAGGGTGTCCGTTGTCTCAATATCTATTTATTATGGCCATTGAAATGCTAGCTATTAAAATTAGATGCAACAAGGGGTTAGAAATCCAGGGCTTAAAAAGAAAAGTGTCAATGTATGCCGATGACAAAAAAAAAATCTTAAGTCCGCAAGTCTCATTGAAGATCACCTTTCTAGCCTCCCTGGACTAAAACCTAATTATGACAAGTGTAAAAAGTGTGACAAGTGTTAAAAGACCATGTTTACACTACCTTGTAGTTTATCAATACAATGGGTGGATGGTGAAGTAGACATACTTGGTATTCATATCTCCAAAAATATAAATGAACTTACCACAACCAATTTCAATAGAAAATGTGCAAAAATAGATAAGATTCTGAAACCATGGAGAGGTAAATACTTGTGTATTCATGGGAGAAAAAAAACATTGATTAACTCTTTGGTCCTATCACAGTTTACTTACTTACTAATAGCGCTGCATACTCCTGATGACTCGTTTTTTAAATCATATGAGCAAAAAAAAGCACTTTATTTGGAATGCTAAGCCAGACAGCATTAAACGGGCCTATAAATATAATGAATATGAGTTTGGGGGGCTAAAATTATTAAATGTTAAAGCATCAAACCTCCAACTAAAAGCTTCACTCAAACATAAATTATTGTTAAACCCAAAATAGTTCCAGTCGATTATTAAGAAAGGTTCATCCTTTGTCTTCATACAGATTACAACTTCTCATTTCCAACTAATTGTTTAAAGTATCCCCCTTTCTAAACTAAACTAGCCATACAAAGATGTTTACAATTTCAATTTTATCCTCCAGAAAATATTTATAAAAATATCATAGTTCAACTCAAATATACTGGGTTGTGCCGTGGCGGAGATCTTTGTGGGCTATACTCGGCCTTGTCTCAGGATGGTAAGTTGGTGGTTGAAGATATCCCTCTAGTGGTGTGGGGGCTGTGCTTTGGCAAAGTGGGTGGGGTTATACCCTTCCTGTTTGGCCCTGTCCGAGGGTATCATCGGATGGGGCAACAATGTCTCCTGACCCCTCCTGTCTCAGCCTCCAGTATTTATGCTGCAGTAGTTTATGTGTCAGGGGGCTAGGGTCAGTTTGTTATATCTGGAGTACTTCTCCTGTCTTATCCAGTGTCCTGTGTGAATTTAAGTATGCTCTCTCTAATTCTCTCTTTCTTTCTCTCTCTCGGAAGACCTGAGCCCTAGGACCATGCCTCAGGACTACCTGGCATGATGACTCCTTACTGTCCCCAGTCCACCTGGCCGTTCTGCTGCTCCATTTTCAACTGTTCTGCCTGCGGCTATGGAACCCTGACCTGTTCACCGGATGTGCTACCTGTCCCAGACCTGCTGTTTTCAACTCTCTAGAGAGCAGGAGCGGTAGCGATACTCTTAATGATCGGCTATGAAAAGCCAACTGACATTTACTCCTGAGGTGCTGACTTGCTGCACCCTCGACAACTACTGTGATTATTATTATTTGACCATGCTGGTCATTTATGAACATTTGAACATCTTGGCCATGTTCTGTTATAATCTCCACCCGGCACAGCCAGAAGAGGACTGGCCACCCCTCATAGCCTGGTTCCTCTCTAGGTTTCTTCCTAGGTTCCTGCCTAGGTCCTAGGTTCTACACCTGCATTGCTTGCTGTTTGGGGTTTTAGGCAGAGTTTCTGTACAGCACTTTGAGATATCAGCTGATGTAAGAAGGGCTATATAAATACATTTGATTTGATTGATAAACATAAAAAAATCTTTATGGAATAAAAAAAAGGATTATATTTATTAATGATATTATGAATAGAAACAGTGGAGTTGTCACATATGCAGCTATCAGAAATATATGGGATTGTCTGCTCAATCCAAAGTTACAACCAACTGATTGCAGCATTACCACAACAATGAAGGAGCCAAGAGGAAGAGGGAGAAAGTAGGGAACTTGTTTGTCTGCCATATAGTAAAGATAGAAATTAGCTGAATAGGATTGGCATAAATTGAAAAATATACCAGATTCATTTGAGGACAAAAATTTGACAGATACAGGTTGCAAAATAAATGGGAAGAGATTTTCGATGCCCCGATTCCATGGCACATAGTATATGAACTTATACAAAAAACAACACTTGACTTAACAGAGTTTTTCAATTTAAATTATTATACCAAATTCTTGCCACCAACAGAATGCTATATATATGGGGCAAACACATTAAGCATCTCCAGTCCAAAGTTAAATCTAGAATCTGCTTCCTATTTCGCAACAAAGCCTCCTTCACTCATGCTGCCAAACATACCCTCGTAAAACTGACTATCCTACCGATACTTGACCTCGGCGATGTCATTTACAAAATAGCCTCCAACACTCTACTCAGCAAATTGGATGCAGTCTATCACAGTGCCATCCGTTTTGTCACCAAAGCCCCATATATTACCCACCACTGTGACCTGTATGCTCTCGTTGGCTGGTCCTTGCTACATATTCGTTGCCAAACCCACTGGCTCCAGGTCATCTATAAGTCTTTGCTAGGTATAGCTCCGCCTTATCTCAGCTCACTGGTCACCATAGCAACACCCACCCACCTGTAAATAGCCCATCCAACCACCTACCTACCTCATCCCCATATTTGTTTTTGTTTTTCTGCTCTTTTGCACACCAGTATTTCTACTTGCACATCCTCATCTGCACATATATCACTCCAGTGTAAATTGCTAAATTGTAATTACTTCGCCACTATTGACCTATTTATTGCCTTACCTCCTTACTTAATTTGCACACACTGTATACAGATTTTTCTATTGTGTTATTGACTGTACGTTTGTGTGTGTTCTTTTTGTCGCACTGCTTTGCTTTATCTTGGCCAGGTCGCAGTTGCTCTCAACTGGCCTACCTGGTTAATAAAGGTGAAATAAAATTAAAAATTAAATTAAAAAATATCTCAGCTCTGTAGATTTATACTTGTCTGAAAGGTTTTCATCTTTAGCTCACAATATGTAGATACTATGCGATTAGAAAAATTAATGTAAAACATCACAGCACAATTGAAAAATATATGGCACATGGAAACCAAATGAGGCTGGTCTATGGTGATAGGTGGGATGGGCTGAGAGTGGTTGAGGGGTGGGATTAATGTTCAGTAATATATTATTGTTATGTGATTGCTGTATATAAAAGACCAAAATGTATTTGTAAAATGTATGTATATGTAGCAGAAAAGCTATAAAACAAAAACAATATGTGTCCTCCGAAGAGAGGGGCTGGTGGATGGGTTAATACAACATTTAAATACATTAAAAAAAACATCATCCACTCTTCATATTTCAAGCATGGTGGTGGCTGCATCATGTTATGGTATGCTTGTCATTGGCAAGGACTTCTTTTTTTTAATAAAAAGAAACTGAATAGAGCTAAGTACAGACAAAATCCTAGAGGAATCAGTCTCCTTTCCACCAGACACTGGGAGACAAATTCACCTTTTCGCAGGACAATTACCTAAAACACAAATACACTGGAGTTGCTAACCAAGACAACATTGAATGTTCCTGAGTGGCATAGTTACAGTTTTGACTTAAATCTGCTTGAAAATCTATGGCAAGACTTGAAAATGGCTGTCTAGCAATGATCCACAACCAACTTCACAGAGCTGGAATAATTTTTTGAAGAATAATGGGCAAATATTGTACAATCCAGGTGTGCAAAGCTCTTAGAGACTTACCCAGAAAGACTCATTTGAATTTTTCTTTAACTTTGACAGAGTATTTTATGCAGATCGCTGATATTTGTTTAAATATTTCTAATCAAATTTAATCCCACTTTGTAACACAACAAAATGTGGAAAAAGTCAAGGGGTGTGAATATTTTCTGAAGGCACTGTACATGCATATGCACACACCTTTTGTGGCCCAAAACACAAGTATGCCAAACATGAAATTGAGGGAAAATCTATTACTAAATACTATTATATAGTCTGTCCAACATTTTGTCCCCTGCTATAATGGGTGAACACCCACAGTATTCCCCTGATTCCAGATTGACTCTGTCATGTGAGTGGGAGGGTGGGATGGTCCGGGACCCAACAGTCCATCTCTCCTCCCATGGTGGTTCCACTTCCAGTTTCATGGCCACTGGGGAAAATTAGGACTTCCAAAGGAATGCAAATCAAATTAAGTCAAAGTAAAAATTACATGCTTGCATTCAAATACTGTCGTATCGTAATTGCTGAGCTCAGTCACTGTAAAATTCCCTTTCTGCACTCCTCTGGAAGATTCCTCTCAAGGATATTTTTCTCAATTTGCTGGGAGAATTTACCTTTTTCTTTATCGGAGGGGGGAAAATGACATGCTCAAAGTAAAACCATTACACACAGTGTTTCCCTGTCTCACTGACTGTAGCAGGCAGCCTATCCACTTTGTGATCTTTCAATGCATCATAGATTTATTTTACGGATGTTATAACTACCTATTATCTGTTATAATGCACCATACGTGTACCATAAGGCATTATAAAATGAACTTATAATGGATTATGTGTGTGTGTCCATTTGAAAGTGTTACCATGTCCGCCTTGCTTCCAGAATCCACATGTCCATATAGGCTAGTCCCACTGACTCTCAGTAATAAACAGTGAATGGTACTACACACAAATCATCCTCTTCATTGGGACCAAGTGACCTCAATCACAGAGTCCAATAACATCCTTCCTCAGGAGCTCCTCTGGCTCACATAGGAAATGGCCTGTGATACATAGCTAATTGGCTGCCCTTTTAAATGTCCTTATGTCACGAGAGAGAGCCTTTAAATGAATCTAAATAAAGTGTCCCAAACCGCACGCTATTCCCCTTTTAGTGCACTGCTTTTGACCAAGGCTCAAAGGAATTATGGTGCCATTTGGACACATCCAAACTATAAATGAGGATTGCCCATGAGCAGTGGGCAGACTTTATATCAGGCTGGCTTGTATAGAGAGATTTATAAAGCGGTTTGTAAAATGTATGCATAGGCCATCCGGCCCTCTGAAAAACATGGCTGGACTGGATCTATAATAGTAGTGTGTTGCGTACAAAGAGAGAGAATTCTCAGACAGATAAGGGTGACTGATTATATTACTATCAACCTGATATAGAGCAAAACACCAAGCAGCAGCCAGGATTGTTACTGTCCATAGGGGGGCTGTTATAAGAGCAAATTACAAAAATACAGATCCACATAATGAATTTCACTCCATCTACTCCCATAATGACCTTGTGTCATCACTACCACCCAGGATAGCTGTATTCACCTGGTGTCTGATTTCAATAGTTAAAAGCTCATGTTGCACATTTTGCCATTAGGTCACCAAAATGCAAATGGTCTATATACACTGAGTATACAACAAATTAGTAACAACTTCCAAATATTGAGTTGCAAACCACACCTCCCCCCTCTTTTGCCCGCAGAACTCAATTTGTTGGGGCATAGACTCTACAAGGTGTTGAAAGCGTCCCACAGGGATGCTGGCCCATGTTGACTCCAATGCTTCCCACAGTTGTGTCAAGTTGACTGAATGTCCTTTGGGTGGTGAACCATTCTTGATACACACGGGAAACTGTTGAGCGTGAAAAACCCAGTAGCGTTGCAGTTCTTGACACAAAACAGTGCGCCTGGCACCTACTACCATACCCCGTTCAAAGGCACACATGCACAATCCATGTCACAATTGTCTCAAGGCTTAACAATCCTGTAACCAGTCTCCTCTACTTCAACTACACTGATTGAAGTGGATTTAACAAGTGACATCAATAAGGGATCATAGCCTTCACCTCAATTCACCTGGCCAGTCTATATCATGGAAAGAACAGGTGTTCTTAATGTTTTGTATACATGGTGTCTATTCAGAATGACCTAGCTAGAATGTAATGGTAACCTGCCATTTTCCTATAAAGTGGAAGAAAACTAAAAAAGGTAGGTCTATAATGCAACAATGAAACATGCATGAGAGCATCAGCTGTTCCGGACGACTGTGTGATCACGCTATCCGTAGCCGATGTGAGTAAGACCTTTAAACAGGTTCACAAGGCCGCAGGGCCAGACGGATTACCAGGACCCGCTGACCAACTGGCAAGTGTCTTCACTGACATTCTCAACCTCTCCCTGTCTGAGTCTATAATACCAACATGTTTCAAGCAGATCACCATAGTCCCTGTGCCCAAGAACACTAAGGTAACCTGCCTAAATTAATTCCGACCCGTAGCACTCACGTCTGTAGCCATGAACTGCTTTGAAAGGCTGGTCATGGCTCACATCAACACCATTATCCCAGAAACCCTAGACCCACTCCAATTTGCATACTGCCCCCACAGATGATGCAATCTCTATTGCACTCCACACTGCCCTTTCACACCTGGACAAAAGGAAAACCTATGTGAGCATGCTATTCATTGACTACAGATCAGCGTTCAACACCATAGTGCCCTCAAAGCTCATCACTAAGCTAAGGACCCTGGGACTAAACACCTCCCTCTGCAACTGGATGCTGGACTTCCTGGCGGGCCACCCCCAGGCGGTATGGGTAGGTAACAACACAACTGCCACGCTGATCCTCAAAACGGGGGCCCCTCAGGGTTGCGTGCTCAGTCCCCTCCTGTACTCCCTGTTCACTCATGACTGTATGGCCAGGCACGACTCCAACACCATCATTAAGTTTGCCGATGACACAACAGTCTTCCTCACTATACCTGGCCGTGTGGTGCCAGGACAACAACCTCTCCCTCAACGTGATCAAGACAAAGGAGATAATTGTGGACTACAGGAAAAGGAGGACCGAGCACGCCCCTATTTTCATCGACAGGGCTGTAGTAGAGCAGTTTGAGAGTTTCAAGTTCCTTGGTGTCCACATCACCAACAAACTAACATGGTCCAAGCACACCAAGACAGTTGTGAAGAGGGCACGACAAAACCTATTCCCCCTTAGGAGACTGAAAAGATTTGGCATGGGTCCTCAGATCCTCAAAAGGTTCTACAGCTGCAGCATCGAGAGCATCCTGACTGGTTGCATCACTGCCTGGTATGGCAACTGCTCGGACTCCGACCACATGGCGCTACAGAGGGTAGTGCGTACTGCCCAGTACATCACTGGGGCCAAGCTTTCTGCCAACCAGGACCTCTATACCAGGCGGTGTCAGAGGAAGGCCATAACAATTGTCAAAGACTCCAGCCACCCTAGTCATAGACTGTTCTCTCTGCTACCGCACGGTAAGCAGGTACCGGAGCGTAAAGTCTAGGTCCAAGAGGCTTCTAAACAGCTTCTACCGCTAAGCCATAAGACTCCTGAACATCTAATCAAATGGCTACCCAGACTATTTGCGTCACCCCCCCCCTCCCCCCCCCCCCCTCCTCCTCTCTCTCTCTTTTACACTGCTGCTACTTTCTGGTTATCATCTATGCATAGTCACTTTAATAACTCTACCTACACTTCCGGTCAAAAGTTTTAGAACACCTACTCATTCAAGGGTTTTTCTTTATTTTTACTATTTTCTACATTGTAGAATAATAGTGAAGACATCAAAACTATGAAATAACACATATGGAATCATGTAGTAACCAAAAAAGTGTTAAACAAATCAAAATATATTTTATATTTAAGATTCTTCAAATAGCCACCCTTTACCTTGATGACAGCTTTGCACACTCTTTGCCAGCTGTTCTTTTATTGTCCTGTTGAAAAACAAATGATAGTGGTACTAAGCACAACCCAGATGGGATGGCGTATCGCTGCAGAATACTGTGGTAGCCATTCTGGTGTGCATTGAATTCTAAATAAATCACAGACAGTTTCACCAGCAAAGCACCCCCACACCATAACACTTCCTCCTCCATGCTTTATGGTGGGAAATACACATGCGGAGATCATTCGTTCACCCACACCGTGTCTTACAAAGACACAGCGGTTGGAGCCAAAAATCTCCAATTTGGACTGCAGACCAAACGACACATTTCCACCGGTCTAATGTCCATTGATAGTGTTTCTTGGCCCAAGCAAGTCTATTCTTATTATTGGTGTCCTTTAGTAGTGTTTTCTTTGCAGCAATTCAACCATGAAGGCTTGATTCATGCAGTATCCTCTGAACAGTTGATGTTGAGATGTCAGTCGCAGGTCGCAGTTGTAAATGAGAACTTGTTCTCAACTGGCTTACCTGGTTAAATAATGGTGAACTCTGTGAAGCATTTACTTGAACTCTGTGAAGCATTTATTTGGGCTGCAATTTCTGAGGCTGGTAACTCTAATGAACTTATCCTCTGCACCAGAGGTAACTCTGGGTCTTCCATTCCTGTGGCGGTCCTCATGAGAGCCAGTTTCATCATTGCACTTAATGGTTTTTGCGACTGCACTTGAAGAAACATTAAAAGTTCTTGAAATGTTCCGTATTGACTGGCCTTCATGTCTTAAAATAATATGGACTTGGTCTTTTACCAAATAGGGCTATCTTCTGTATACCCCCCCTAATTCCACAAATTACATTTTAACAAGGCACACCTGTTAATTGAAAGGAATTCCAGGTGACTACCTCATGAAGCTGGTTGAGAGAATGCCAAGAATGTGCAAAGCTGTCATCAAGGCAAAGGATGGCTATTTGAAGAACATCAAATCTAAAGTATATTTTGATTTATTTAACACATTTTTGGTTACTACATGATTCCATATGTGTTATTTCATAGTTTCGATGTCATCACTATCGTTCTACAATGTAGAAAATAGTACAAATAATGAAAAACCCTTGTATGAGTAGGTATTCTAAAACTTTTGACCGGCAGTGTACATGTACATATTACCTCAATTACCTCGACTAACCGGTGGCCCTGCACATTGACTCTGTACCGGTACCCCCTGTATTTAGCCTCGCTATTGTTATTTTACTGCTGCTCTTTAATTATTTGTTACTTTTATTTCTTATTTTGTCAGGTATTTTTCTTAAAACTGCATTGTTGGTTAAGGGTTAGTAAGTAAGCATTTCACTGTAAGGTCTACACCTGTTGTATTCGGCGCATGTGACAAATAAAATGTGATTTGATAATAACAGGTAGTTTGTATAGTGTGTTGGCCAGAGAGAGCCATTTAATGAGTCCCTTAGAGAGGAGCAGATGGAACAAGCTTACTGCCCCCTAATAAGCACTAATCTATTTTTGCACTCAGTGTAATGAAGGCTGAGAGGCTGGGAACTAGGGCTAAGGCAACAGGCAAGGGGATGGAAGTCTGCGTCCCAAACAGCTCCGTATAGGGTGCCATTTGAGGCACAGCTGAACAGAGGGGCTGTTTGTTAGGGGGACACAGTAGGGACAGATTAAACAGGTGGGGCATGGATAAAATGAAAGTATCACAACATCAGCTTGACTCTGTAACCTTGGCAAAGTCCCAAATGGCACCCTATTCTTTATATTAGTACAATAGAGATAGGGAGGAGACGGAGACTTTTAGATACCTCAGAGTAGGCCAACTCTACTACGTCAGAGAGAGACAACAAACACAGTGTCACATAGGCTACAGGTCAATAGACACACACACACACACACACACACACACACACACACACACACACACACACACACACACACACACACACACACACACCTCACCAGGTGCTCTATACCTGTCTCTACCTGACTGATAGTGTATAGTGACATTGGCATAGGTAACATTGCATGGGTAAAACCCCACATGTTCTGACTATATGAATATTCTCAGGGGCGGTAAAGAGATTGAAACACCCAGCACGGCCTCAGATAGTCATGTGACTCTTAATCCATCCTGCATTCAGAAGAGGTGTGGTATGTCACAGACAACAGCCACTCTCTCGTTTGATACCGTAATAACCCAGCTGCATTATGAACACACACAGACACTGTAAAGCCTCACGGAAGCCTGTGATATCGCCCTGGCTTAAGACCATAATGAGACTATTTCAATTGGTATAATATAAAAGCTATTGAGATGGACATGTAGAAAGACGATCCCAAATATTGCAAACAAACCACTTGTGGAACTGATGTTAGTTTAGCTGATGCTGACTGAGAATAATCCATCATCCATCCAACTCTCTCTCTCCCTCTAAACGATGCCAAGGTTATGGTCATGGAATGGAATTTTGGATGACGGTTATTGGCCAGCCAAATGACTCCGGTCACCGTAATAACCATTGGAATAGCATTTTTATTTTAAAATAAACACCCCCATTTTCTCCTCTCCTCCGGTCCTGACTGCATTGCCTAGGCAACCGAAGACTAATTTGCTACAACACCTTGCTTGTTTCAGCAAGGAGCAACACAGTTTCATCAAGTTGTAGAGTCCATGTTATTCTGTTACAGCAAAAACGGACTCAAGCGCACGAATGCCCGGCTGTCCTGTCTTCAGCCAGCTGTTCTTTCCACACACCGATATATAAATATATACAGTGCCTTCAGAAAGCATTCATACCCCTTGACTTATTCTACATTTTGTTGTGTTACTGCCTGAATTAAAAAATAAAAAATTCACCCATCTACACATTATAACCCATAATGACATTGTGGAAACATGTTTTTAGAAATTTTTGCAAGGTTTAACATTACAGGTTAAACTCAAATAAAGCATACTATTTAAATGGCAAATAAACCAGGTAAACACCAAACCAGTTATAATTTTAAAAGATAAGGATACGCATGCTTTAATTAGAAACAACAACACTATTAATAGCAATTTTAAAAGCTTCTATGAAGATCTATATAAATCAGAATGAATTAACCGTTGGACTGATCCTTCAGCCTTCTTGGACTCAATAACCCTGAAACAACTATCAGCAGATAAATAAAATGTAAAAATACAAATGGAAATCAAGCAAAAATAAATATTAGACACTTAAAAGATTGGCGCAGAGAAAAGCACCAGGGCTGGACGGCTTTCCCATTGAATTTTATTTGATATTCTGGGACAAAGTAGCGTCCCTATTTATTCAAATGACAACACACGTCATTCAATTCAGTGCTTCCTAGTTCCATGTATCAAACAGTAATTTCAGTTATATTAAAACCAGGGAAATCTGGAAGGTCCCCTGCAGATTACAGACAATATGTACATTTATGTACATTTATCAATAATGGCTGTTGATGCCGAAAAGGCTTTTGACCATGTTGAGTGGCCTTTTATATTGAAAACTTTGGAAGCATTCAACTTTACAGCTGAAATAATATATTTTAAAAACTATTATATACAGTGCTACCCCTTGACTTGTTCCACATTTTGTTGTGTTACAGCCTGATTTTTTGTCACTGGCATACACACAATACCCCAGAATGTCAAATTAATAAAAATGAAAAGCTGAAATGTTTTGAGTCAATAAGTATTCAACCCCTTTGTTATGGCAAGCCTAAAAAAGTTCAGGAGTAAAGAATTGCTTAACAAGTCACATAATAAGTTGCATGGACTCACTCTGTGTGCAATAATAGTGTTTAACATGATTTTTGAATGACCACCTCATCTCTGTACCCCACACATAGAATTATCTGTTAGGTTGAGCAATGAATTTTAAACACAGACTCAGTCACAAATGCCAGGGAAGTTTTCCAATGCCTCGCAAAGAAGGGCACCTATGGGTAGATAGGTAAAATATTTTTAAAGCAGACATTAAATATCCCTTTGAACATGGTGAATTTATGAATTACACTTTGGGTGGTGTATCAATACACGTTCTTCCTAACTCAGTTGCCGGATAGGAGGAAAACCGCTCACAGATTTCACCATGAGGCCAATGATGACTTTAAAACAGTTACAGAGTTTAACGGCTGTGATAGGAGAAAACTGAGGACGGATCAACAATATTGTAGTTACTCCACAATACTAACCTAATTGACAGAGTGAAAAGAAGCCTTTACAGAATACATATATTCCAAAACATGCATCCTGTTTGCAACAAGGCACTAAAGTAATACTGCAAAAAAACGTGGCAAAGCAATTAACTTTTTGTTCTGATACAAAGTATTATGTTTGGGGCAAATCCAATACATTACCGAGTAGAAATATATATATATATATTTTTTTAACCTCATTTTCTCCACAATTTCGTGTTATCCAATTAGTCTTGTCTCATCGCTGCAACTCCCGTACGGACTCGGGAAAGGTGAAGGTTGAGAGCCGTGCGTCCTCAGAAACATGACCCAACCAAGCCGCACTGCTTCTTGACACAATGCCCACTTAACCCAGAAGCCAGGCACATCAATGTGTCAGAGGAAACACCGTGCACCTGGCAACCGTGTCAGCGTGCACTGCGCCCGGACGCCACAGGAGTCGCTAGTGCGCGATGGGACAAGGACATCCCTGCCGGCCAAACCCTCTCCTAACCCGACGACACTGGGCCAATTGTGCGCCGCCCCATGGGTCTCCTGGCTGCGACAGAGCCTGGACTCGAACCCAGAATCTCTAGTGGCACAGCTAGCACTGCCTTAACCCACTGCGCCACTAGGGAGGCCATATATCTATATTTTTTTAAACAGTTATGACAGGTATATTATTTTCATGACGGTCTTCATCCATAACCGTCGGTTACAGGGTTATATGGTAATTGTGCCAGCCCTAACTGCAGCTAGCAGCCCTGAGTGTCCTCTTCTCTCTCAGCCCTAGCGGCAGCTAGCAGCCCTGAGTGTCCTCTTCTCTCTCAGCCCTAGCGGCAGCTAGCAGCCCTGAGTGTTCTCTTCTCTCTCTCAGCCCTAACGGCAGCTAGCAGCCCTGAGTGTTCTCTTCTCTCTCAGCCCTAACGGCAGCTAGCAGCCCTGAGTGTTCTCTTCTCTCTCAGCCCTAGCGGCAGCTAGCAGCCCTGAGTGTTCTCTTCTCTCTCAACCCTAACAGCAGCTAGCAGCCCTGAGTGTTCTTTTCTCTCTCAACCCTAACAGCAGCTAGCAGCCCTGAGTGTTCTCTTCTCTCTCAACCCTAACAGCAGCTAGCAGCCCTGAGTGTTCTCTTCTCTCTCAACCCTAACAGCAGCTAGCAGCCCTGAGTGTTCTCTTCTCTCTCAACCCTAACGGCAGCTAGCAGCCCTGAGTGTTCTCTTCTCTCTCAGCCCTAACGGCAGCTAGCAGCCCTGAGTGTTCTCTTCTCTCTCAGCCCTAACTGCAGCTAGCAGCCCTGAGTGTTCTCTTCTCTCTCAGCCCTAATGGCAGCTAGCAGCCCTGAGTGTTCTTTTCTCTCTCAACCCTAACTGCAGCTAGCAGCCCTGAGTGTTCTCTTCTCTCTCAGCCCTAACAGCAGCTAGCAGCCCTGAGTGTTCTCTTCTCTCTCAACCCTAACGGCAGCTAGCAGCCCTGAGTGTTCTCTTCTCTCTCAGCCCTAACAGCAGCTAGCAGCCCTGAGTGTTCTCTTCTCTCTCAACCCTAACGGCAGCTAGCAGCCCTGAGTGTTCTCTTCTCTCTCAACCCTAACTGCAGCTAGCAGCCCTGAGTGTTCTCTTCTCTCTCAGCCCTAACGGCAGCTAGCAGCCCTGAGTGTTCTCTTCTCTCTCAGCCCTAACAGCAGCTAGCAGCCCTGCGTGTTCTCTTCTCTCTCAGCCCTAACGGCAGCTAGCAGCCCTGAGTGTTCTCTTCTCTCTCAACCCTAACTGCAGCTAGCAGCCCTGAGTGTTCTCTTCTCTCTCAGCCCTAACGGCAGCTAGCAGCCCTGAGTGTTCTCTTCTCTCTCAACCCTAACAGCAGCTAGCAGCCCTGAGTGTTCTCTTCTCTCTCAACCCTAACAGCAGCTAGCAGCCCTGAGTGTTCTCTTCTCTCTCAACCCTAACGGCAGCTAGCAGCCCTGAGTGTTCTCTTCTCTCTCAACCCTAACGGCAGCTAGCAGCCCTGAGTGTTCTCTTCTCTCTCAACCCTAACAGCAGCTAGCAGCCCTGAGTGTTCTCTTCTCTCTCAACCCTAACAGCAGCTAGCAGCCCTGAGTGTTCTCTTCTCTCTCTTCCGCTTCAATTACCATGATGTGCCAATATAAGGCAGCCTTCCAACTGGCCCTTTCTCCATGCGCAGACTGACATTTTCAATAGGTTTGACTTAAACAGTTCTGAGGAACATAAACAGATCTAAGCAAGGGATCAATGGAAAGTCAAATGTAATACACAACCTGCCAACCATGGGAGGAATAAAATAGGCTGTTACCAGAGGATATGATGATAAATATGCCGAAATGTATTAGTGTAAATATGACATGGCCTTCAGGGGTTGTCTCCACAGTGCTTTGTGCTGTGTATTCATTTGCATTTGTCTATAGTGGCCGTTTGCATTACACATGCGGGAGGGTGTGGGCCTTTGGGTTCTGAGGTAAGTGACAGAGACAGGGTATGCCAAGAGATGCTAAAGAGAGAGAGAGAGAGTGAATGTCAGAATAAGAGCGAGAGAGAGAGCAAGCGAGAGAGAGAGCAAGCGAGAGAGAAAGCAAGCGAGAGAGAGAGCAAGAGAGAGAGAGAGAGCAAGCGAGAGAGAGAGAGCAAGCGAGAGAGAGCAAGCGAGAGAGAGAGCACTAGAGAGAGAGCACTAGAGAGAGAGCACTAGAGAGAGAGCACTAGAGAGAGAGCACTAGAGAGAGAGCACTAGAGAGAGAGCACTAGAGAGAGCGCTAAGAGAGAGAGAGCTAAGAGAGAGAGAGCACTAGAGAGAGAGCACTAGAGAGAGAGCACTAGAGAGAGAGCTAAGTGAGAGAGCTATCCCCTTAAACAGGTCCCTGCGTTTCCCTTGTAATACAAGGTCAAGCGCGGGACATCCACCCTCATTCAATTTAGGTGTGTGGTGGTGTCCAGGCCATAAATTACACAGGCCTAATGAGAATTAGCAGGCTTTCCCCCGAGTCTGGCCATCAGGTCGGACAGTCCTCGCTATCCGGAATCCTTGGGACATCCCTATCCCATTGGAGTTGACATTTAAAAAGGTAAGGGTTGAGGTTAGGGTTAGGTTACGGTCAAGGTTAGGGTAAGGGTAGGGGTTATGGTAGGGACATCTCAAGGATTCCGGATAGCACTAACCCAGGTAGGACCCATCTCACAACCACGACTGCCTCAAAGATTTCACACGGGTTCAAATTTGGCTATGTCCAGTCTAGGAGATCCATCCAAAGCTGCACTTTAGTTATATACTTGTGTGGGTGGGTTGCAATACATATCTGCTTATCATAAAAGTACTATTAAGCCAATGCAGATATATATATTTTTTAAACACAGCATAGTTCGCGGCGCTAAGCACTACTCTGCTGCTATCCAATCAAAGGAAATGGAGTCTTTCAAGCTCTTTGAAAAAAAGTTTATTCTCTTCTACCCGCAACCTTTTAAACAGAACTAGAAGCACAGACTCTCCCTAATACAACACCATTAGAGTTGGCAGCTAAGTAAAGCCACAGTATCTGGCCTGTCCAGTGGCGACCCGTCATTCAGGGCAGGTGAGGCAGAACAAAAGCTTTTTTTAATACTAAATCAAATAAAAGAATTGGGGGGGGGGGGGGGGGTTTACCTGTTTTGCATGTTATTTTGGCATTAATACGTGTCACATATCAGTTTGCAAACAATGTAAAAAAAAATATATATATTATTGAGTTGATATAGCCGCAATAAAACATGGTCTCTTTTTTGTTTTCTTGAGTAAGGCAGCTCCAAAACGCAGGTGTTCCAGCCCAGCCAGTGCTTTCTGTGGTGGTGGGGAAAGCCAGCAGAAAATACAGAGCGTTGCGCCGTGATTGGCTCAGTATTTTGTCACTCATGGGGACACTACGTCACCGCCAAGTCTAAGGGTAGAGCTAGAAAATTCTAGCCCCTTGGGTGCTGCCATAGAGTTACATTAGAAGTGCCCATCCAAGAAGACTCAAGGTCAAAGGCCACAGATAAAATTCGTTAAATCACATTATATGTACAGCAGCTTTGATTGGACTGATCATGTCAACATCATACTTTCAAAATCTTAGCTAGCAGTCAACATCATGAATCAAGTCGACAATCTACTGGCAAATCCGTTTTAATCCTTGTCATATGAAGAGAAATAATGAAGACAAACTATAAATAAAACGTATCGGTGCTCATCGGCCATTGGACATAAACATTACAAAACAAGTTGGAAATTGCAAATTCAACAATGAGTGGTTTGGAAGAAATCAGTGACAGTGGCTAACTGCAAGCATTGCAAAGCAATCACTAGCCTGCTATTCAGTGGAGTGGCTATGTGGTCCCAAATCTGGGATTAAGGGGCTCTTTTCGAAGTTTAAAATGATAAACACTGAACATTGGCCATGCTGTCAATGAAACATGATTTGTGCGTGCACAAAACAACTGTTCACTCAGAACTGCGAAAACTTGACTTCAGTGAGTTCAACTGGGAAGTTGAACTCACTGAAGTTGGGAATAAACTGGGAAGTTTGGAATAAACAAGCTCTGACTGGGAAAATACATTTTGAACGGTCACCCAACTCGGAATTGTAAATCCGGCCTCTTTCTAGAGCTATGAAAAAAGATCAACGACGTCATCATGATTCGACTTTGTTCTTTTCCGAGTTCCCAGTTGTTTTGAAGGCACCATAAATCCAAAGAATCTTGCCCACGAAGGACCACCACGCCACCTTCCTGTTCAAGTGAGCACAGCACAACAAGGCGAGTCCAAAAATGTATTGTATGCTGCTGCATAAATTATGTTATATGCCAGGGAGATATGTATACCTTAGCTAAGAAAGTAATACTAGGTGTTTGTTGTGTAGTAAGATGTTAGTAGCCCATCTGCATCACCCTAATAATTTGGTCTATTTTTACCCCTCTTAATTTCGCCTACTGTTCTGACTTGGTGGTAAACATGTAGCCTATAACCTGTTTTAGAGAAATGTAATCATTTGATATTAAGAGCTTTCATTGTCTGCTTATATGCCTCCTTTATTTATCCTACGGTTCTGACTTGGTGTACAGCGAGATTTGACTCTTATCCGCTTGTCGTCCCCTTATGCCATAGTTTGTACATCTCAATTGACATTAGAAACCACATTTGTTTAAGCAAGTCAGCCATATCAGGTATGTTTCTTTAAAAGGCAGTAAATGAGGCTGAATGAACTGTTTCGCTGCCAGACAAGGCTCCGCTGATAGCCAGGTGTAGCAGTGGTAAGATGTTGGGACTGTTGTTGGGACAGCTTGATGTAGGCTCTAACAGTTTGTGGGCACTGTTTGTCACCGTTATAGTGCAATTAATATATTGTTTAGTGTTGTGTTGTGTAGTGGCTTTGCTGGCATGCACCCCACTTTCTTTGTTTTTGCTCCACCAAGATTTACATGCTAAAATCGCCACTGGGCCTGTCTGAATGGACAATCTGCTCAGATACCCACAGACTTCCAGTCAATGCGCAAATGCTAGATAGCATTGGCTTACAAAACTACCTCTAACTTCCTTCATACTGGACACAGAGACATAAAAAGGCCAAAATCCCAAAGGGTAGCTTTAGTGTAACTTAACTTCTTCCAGTGTGAAGTAAATTGGTAGCTTGGTAAACTATATATTCAGAGCAGCTTCCCCAACACTGAATATAGAAGTGTGTAGTATACTATATAAACCACCTAGTCGCCCACTGGTAGACAACTCAACTGGGTTAGCTGGAGGACATGGCAGATCAATGAAACACTAGGAGGACCAGAGGGAAGGAGGGATGGAAAGAGGGATGTAGGCATGTGGGATTCCTTGGGGGTGTAGAGGCTATTTGAATCTCTCTATACCTCCCTGTCTTCAGCAGCTGTTGGAGATGGAGGGGTTTAAGACCCAGAGAACAGATTAGGATGGAGGGATGGGGGCGTAGGGAGGTGGGGTGCTGGTGTCTTTCATCGCCTCTAAATGGAACATGGGATGGGCCTGACTGTTCTGCAGATCTGGGTCTGTCCTTTCTTCCTAATGCAGCAAAAAGGCTCCCTTGGTAGAAGCACTGCATCGTGTACAACATGTAGTAGGCCTCGTCTCTGCCTGCCTGCCTGGCAGGCTGGCACCTGACAACCATCACCAGCCCCCTCCATCTAACAGCCTTTACTAGCAAACAACACAATCAAGAGGGAGATAGTTTTTTTCTTTAGCTGTGCTTTGCGCTGCATGCAAGGGAGCCGCTCAGATTCAGAATATTCATATGGTGCTCTTAACAGCTGAATGCACAATGACTCCGAGCCCATTGGGAGTCGTTGAATGAAAGAGATACAGTGGGAAGATACGCCATTTGGAATCTGCATCAAATGATGCAATTGGATGTTTTCTTCACGTGTGGGCCGCACGGGGAGAAAGAGCGAAAGAGAGAAAACGGATTAAGAGTCGACCCAACATGAACACTAGCAGTAAATACAAGTGATGATTTGCAACCAATTCCATCTTTGATCGTTCTTACTTCTTGAAATCGTATTCAAATCAAAGTTTATTGGTCACATACACAGATTTGCAGGTTATCGCAGGTGCAGTGAAATGCTTATGCTTTAAGCTCCAACAGTGCAGTAATATCTAGCAATAATATTCCACAGTAGACAGAGATATGTTGCTAGTCTGTCCTGTCACCACTGTTAGATTGAGGTAATTAGGGTTGTATCACTTGTCGAGGATTTTAATTATTTTCTGATCCACTTCCTGCATATTAAACAGCACGCACAGGAGACTTTAATAGCTGTAGATAGAAATGCATGTTGCATACAAGGCTGGCAAGATGGCAGCATATGGGAGAGGATTATTACAGAATGGCTGGGGAGCTTGAATTAATGCAGTCCCCAAGGTCGAACAAGTACTATAATGAAAATCAAGATTTTCCCTTTATTTCACGCTCTCAGATTTAGCAAGGTTTTTAAAGGTCAGCAATTGAGATTTCAGTTAAGATTATCATTCCAAGATAGAGAAGACTAATTGATAGCTAGTGGACAAAAGTCAGACATATTATTCATTATTTTGGGAGTTTATCTTTTGAAAGATACTTAAAATAAAAAGAACGCAGCTTTAAAAGAAAATGGACGTTTGCTGTACACCACGGAGTGCTTTCTAAATATTTCTGATCTTCCATCTTCCACATACTGTACATAGGCACCCACTACCCTTGCAGAATACATAATCAGTATATAATATTCAGTATAACAATTTGAATTAAGTTTGGCTCTGTATCATACTGCTATTAAATCAACAACTTCTTGAAATATTTCCAATATCTGATAATTAAGTCAGCAAGTGCTGAGACATCTAGGCCTACCACAGACTAGGTCATACTCTGTTAATATTATCTACCAATTCCAGAAATGATATCTGAAATGGATATGGCATCTACGGGGGAACAGAAAACGGCATCTTTCAGACGGACGCGCAGCCAGTAAAAATAAGCATTTTATCTCAAACCCCAACAGAAAAATAATATCACATCTCAGTTCGCTTGCCAACATGAAAAGCAATTAAAAGTCCTATCAAACAAATACAGCACGCTAGAAAGCAGAGCGAACTGCCTTCGCATCCAATGCCCTTGAATAGCAGATGCTCCTGGTGTACTGAGGAGGGTAGTGTGTAGTGTTCTGTTCATCAGGCCTGAGGTAAAGAAGAAGAGGGGCCTCCTGAGTGGCGCGGTGGTCTAAGGCACTGCATCGCAGTGCTAGCTGTGCCACTAGAGGTTCTGGTTCAAATCCAGGCTCTGTCGCATCCGGCCGCGACCGGCCCAGTGTCGTCCAGGTTAGGGGAGGGTTTGGCCTGCAGGTATGTCCTTGTCCCATTGCACACTAGCGACTCCTGTGGCGCCCGGGCGCAGTGCACGCTGACACGGTTGCCAGGTGTACAGTGTTTCCTCAGACACATTGGTGCATCTGGGTTAAGTGGGCATTGTGTCAAGAAGCAGTGCAGTTTGGCTGGGTTGTGTTTCGGAGGACGCACGGCTCTCAGCCTTCGCCTCTCCCGAGTCCGTACGGAGAGACAAGACTGTAACTACCAATTGTTACAGTCTTGTCTCATCGCTGAAAGAAAAAAAAAGTTGAGCAGAGCACCGAAGCAAAATATTTTGAAATGGAAAATGAAAATAAGTATTTCTCATTTGGCAATCCCTCCTCACGGTTTCAGTCTTTTTAAATTAATTTGGTGCCTAATAAACCCAACCCTGGAGTGACGTGCAGCTCAGCCCTTTATCGATATACAGGACCTGGATTAGCCTGGTCTCAGATCTGTTTGTGCTTTCTGGCCATCTCCAGTGCTGTCAGTATCAGTATCATCTATGTACACTGGAAACCACACATCCTGAGGCTGCATTCATTGTAGCTGAGGATTTAAACAAGGCTAATCTGAAAACAAGACTCCCTAAATTCTAATCAGCATATCGATTGTGCTACCAGGGCTGGTAAAACCCTGGATCATTGTTATTCTAACTTCCGCGACGCATATAAGGCCCTCCCCCGCCCTCCTTTCGGAAAAGCTGACCACGACTCCATTTTGTTGCTTCCTGCCTACAAACAGAAACTAAAACAAGAAGCTCCCGCGCTCAGGTCTGTTCAACGCTGGTCCGACCAATCTGATTCCACGCTTCAAGACTGCTTCGATCACGTGGATTGGAATATGTTCCGCATTGCGTCCAACAACAACATTGACGAATACGCTGATTCGGTGAGCGAGTTCATTAGAAAGTGCATCGGAGACGTCGTACCCACAGCAACGATTAAAACATTCCCAAACCAGAAACCGTGGATTGATGGCAGCATTCGCGCGAAACTGAAAGCGTGAACCACTGCTTTCAACCAGGGCAAGGTGACCGGAAACATGACCGAATACAAACAGTGTAGCTATTCCCTCCGCAAGGCAATCAAACAAGCTAAGGGCCAGTATAGAGACAAAGTAGAGTCGCAATTCAACAGCTCAGACACAAGAGGTATGTGGCAGGGTCTACAGTCAATCACAGATTACAAAAAGAAAAACAGCCCCGTCGCGGACCAGGATGTCTTGCTCCCAGACAGACTAAATTACTTTTTTGCTCGCTTTGAGGACAATACAGTGCCACTGACACGGCCCGCTACCAAAACCTGCGGGCTCTCCTTCACTGCAGCCGAGGTGAGTAAAACATTTAAACGTGTTAACCCTCGCAAGGCTGCAGGCCCAGACGGCATTCCCAGCCGCGTCCTCAGAGCATGCGCAGACCAGCTGGCTGGTGTGTTTACGGACATATTCAATCAATCCTTATCCCAGTCTGCTGTTCCCACATCCCACAAGAGGGCCACCATTGTTCCTGTTCCCAAGAAAGCTAAGGTAACTGAGCTAAACAACTACCGCCCCGTAGCACTCACTTCCGTCATCATGAAGTGCTTTGAGAGACTAGTCAAGGACCATATCACCTCCACCCTACCTGACACCCTAGACCCAGTCCAATTTGATTACCGACCCAATAGGTCCACAGACGACGCAATCGCAATCACACCGCACTAACCCATCTGGACAAGAGGAATACCTATCTGAGAATGCTGTTCATCGACTACAGCTCAGCATTTAACACCATAGTACCCTCCAAACTCGTCATCAAGCTCGAGATCCTGGGTCTCGACCCCGCCCTGTGCAACTGGGTACTGGACTTCCTGACGGGCCGCCCCCAGGTGGTGAGGGTAGGTAACATCTCCACCCCGCTGATCCTCAACACTGGGGCCCCACAAGGGTGCGTTCTGAGCCCTCTCCTGTACTCCCTGTTCACCCACGACTGCGTGGCCATGCACGCCTCCAACTCAATCATCAAGTTGCGGACGACACTACAGTGGTAGGCTTGATTACCAACAACGACGAGACGGCCCACAGGGAGGAGGTGAGGGCCCTCGGAGTGTGGTGTCAGGAAAATAACCTCACACTCAACGTCAACAAAACAAAGGAGATGATTGTGGACTTCAGGAAACAGCAGAGAGAGCACTCCCCTATCCACATCGACGGGACAGTAGTGGAGAGGGTAGTTAAGTTAAGTTCCTCGGCGTACACATCACGGACAAACTGAATTGGTCCACCCACACAGACAGCGTTGTGAAGAAGGTGCAGCATCGCCTCTTCAACCTCAGGAGGCTGAAGAAATTCGGCTTGTCACCAAAAGCACTCACAAACACAAAAAGCACTCCTCTACAGATGCACAATCGAGAGCATCCTGTCGGTCTGTATCACCGCCTGGTACGTCAACTGCTCCGCCCACAACCGTAAGGCTCTCCAGAGGGTAGTGAGGTCTGCACAACGCATCACCGGGGGCAAACTACCTGCCCTCCAGGACACCTACACCACCCGATGTCACAGGAAGGCCATAAAGATCATCAAGGACAACAACCACCCGAGCGTTTGCCTGTTCACCCCGCTATCATCCAGAAGGCGAGGTCAGTACAGGTGCATCAAAGCAGGGACTGAGAGACTGAAAAACAGCTTCTATCTCAAGGCCATCAGACTGTTAAACAGCCATCGCTAACATTTAGTGGCTGCTGCCAACATACTGACTCAACTCCAGCCACTTTAATAATGGGAATTGATGGAAATGTATGTAAAAATGTATCACTAGCCACTTTAAACAATGCCACTTAATATAATGTTTACATACCCTACATTACTCATCTCATATGTATATGTATATACTGTACTCTATATCATCTACTGCATCTTGCCATCTTTATGTAATACATGTATCACTAGCCACTTTAAACTATGCCACTTTATGTTTATATACCCTACATTACTCATCTCATATGTATATACTGTACTCTATACCATCTACTGCATCTTGCCTATGCCGTTCTGTACCATCACTCATTCATATATCTGTATGTACATATTCTTTATCCCTTTACACTTGTGTGTATAAGGTAGTAGTTGTGGAATTGTTAGGTTCGATTACTCGTTGGTTATTACTGCATTGTCGGAACTAGAAGCACAAACATTTCGCTTGACTCGCATTAACATCTGCTAACCATGTGTATGTGACAAATAACATTTGATTTGATTTGATATTAAGCCAAACATAACAGGACAATGAGTGACAAGGAGTTGGCAGGATAGCACAAACAGACTGGCACTCCTCCCACAGACAGGCTTGGTCTGGATGCCACGGTGGGGACAGCCCAGCCCAGTCAGACATTCCATGGCTAGTTGAGAGACCAGGGTGTGCTGCTGTTCTCTGTGAGAGGAGGAAATGCTGAGAGCCAGGGCATGTGGAAATGCAGATCCACCACCGATCCCCCCCTCCCACACACACCATCCTTTAAAAGAACCCCATTACATTATTCAGCAGAATGTCACGGGTCACAATGGTAAAAGCTCTGAGGCTGGCTGACACCCAGAAAAGGGAGAGAGAGAAGAGAAGAGGAGGGGAGGGGGAAGATTTAATGGGCTATGCTGCTACGACCTGAGTGATCTGTCACTTACTATTCAATCCCTTTCAGCTAAACTCTTTCTTTGGGGACATTTGGTGAATTTGTGTGAATGTGCGTTTGCACATTCCTACTCTGAGGCAGCGGCACAACATTCCTTCTCGATTTATTCAGCGTATTATACTCCATTTATGGTGACACCATCTGTTTGTTGGTGACTCAGTGAGAAAAATGGGGGCTTGGCCATGGTGGTAAAGGAGAATTAGCAAGCAGATGATGCTATTAAACAACAACGTCTGTCTGGGAAAACTAATGCTACACAAAAACTACTAAATGTCCTCAGACTAGCACTCTGTGTGAACTCCATATGAATGAACGGATCATGTCAATACCATACAGTACATATCTATCATGGTCAGATTCCATGGCTGTTACTGTGTGCCGGAGCAGAGATGCACCAAGAATGTCTTGGATGTTACTGCCGCCCCGCCTCTTCCCTCATCAAGCGGAGCCCCTTTCCCAGGAGAGTCACCCCCCACTCACATGCTCTGAATGATGAAATCAATCCTAGCCACCATGACACCAGCACAGCACTGCATGCCTGTCTGCCTTTCCCCTTCTCGCTCTCTCTCCCGCATCCCCCCCCCCCTCCCCAGGGCCCACAGTAGCGGAGGGGTCCTGCTGGGTTTGCACGGCTGTCTTACACTGAGCGTAGGGGTTTTCATGGCTACACCCCTCCCCTCCTCCCCTACCCCCCCAAATCCCCTTTCCCACTCAGGCTTGCACCACAATCAGTTCTGATTAAAACTGGGAAGGCTGTCTCTTTCTTTGGGGAGAGAACAGCTTAATCTGTGAGACTGGAATGGCTCATTTACATAGAGGAGTGGAGGAATGGAATGTGGCAGATAGATATATGCACACTGCTACAGATCGATGTAGCTAGCTGGAGTCCCATGGTTACAGGGCTGCTCTAGTCTGTAGCTCTACTGCTGTTGCAGGCAGCTCTGCTCTGCTGACATGGGCCTGCCTGCCTCTAGTTTGATCACTGAAGACCAGAGGCAGTGCTACTACTAACCCAACCGCTGCCCTCAGCAGAAATGGGAGCATGTAAAAACGAGCCTTGCTAACCTGCGAATCCCTCTTCATTTACAGTGTGGATTCTGGAAACAGTGAAGAGCAGTAAGGGGTATTGTATGTTTCAAAAAGCTATCAGATAGTCCATCAAAGGCTAACTAATTGAAAAAGATACGAGGCCAGGTCACAACAATTGTGAGACGTGAGCATTTAATTGTACTGCCTTAATTCAATTTGAGAAAAAGTAGGGCCCAAAAAAAGGCTTATGTCAGGGTTTTCAGTTTCAGAATGATCATCCATTCAATTTAGGCTAATTAATACATGTAAATTCCAGTGCTGACTAAGCTCCAATTGTCCAACAGCCTAATTTAGCTTGTCTACTTTTATACAGGGTGGTGTGTGTGTGTGTGTGTGTGTGTGTGTGTGTGTGTGTGTGTGTGTGTGTGTGTGTGTGTGTGTGTGCGCAGCATATCCGGTTTCATGGTTGAGGCAAAGACGCTCATAGACACTGCAGCACTGCCCTCTATGCTGCATAGCTCTGTAGTAACCACAATGCATTTCATCACAACCATAGCATAGGGAGGCATGGAGAAAAACATATTTCCAGTGGAGTGTCAGACGCCTAAACACATACAGCAGTAACTGAACAAATATATACTAGAAAGCAAGAGACAAAAAAATAGAGTTCAGTTTAGTCTATTAACATCCCCATTAGCTGCTGCACATGCAGCAGCAACTCATTATGGTGTCCACACAAACAATTAAATATGTGACAGAGTACAGAACAGTTATAGAAAAGAACATAAGATATTACATTACATAAAAAATAAGAGTCATATTATCAAGACACCATGAGACAACAAAAATACTTATTACACAGTATTCATATATACTGTACATATTCATATTGTTCTATATAATACAGTTAATTTAGATATTTAGAAAGATGAGAGGTGCTGTCAAAATATATTGTAAGAGAGAGAATGAAAGAGAAAAAGAAAGAGAGAAGGGAGATAAGAGGAGACAAATGAAGAGCAAATCCATTGAAAGAGAGGACATATCCCCAATAACTATTACAGACTACAAAGGGAAGCACAGCCGCAAGCTGCCCAGTGACACGAGCCTACCAGACGAGCTAAATTACTTCTATGCCTATAGGCAGGAGGTCAGAGACCTGGCCGTGTGGTGCCAGGACAACAACCTCTCCCTCAACATGATCAAGACAAAGGAGATGATTGTGGACTACAGGAAAAGGAGGACCGAGTACGCCCCCACTCTTATCGATGGAGCTGTAGTGGAGCAACAAACTAACATGGTCCAAACACACCAAGATGGTCCAAACACACCAAGACAGTCGTGAAGAGGGCACGACAAAGCCTATTCCCTCTCAGGAGACTGAAAAGATTTGTCATGGGTCCTCAGATTCTCAAAAAGTTATACAGCTGCACGATCGAGAGAATCCTGACTGGTTGCATCACTGCCTGGTATGGCAACTGCTCGGCCTCCGACCGCAAGGCACTACAGAGGGTAGTGAGTACGGCCCAGTTCATCACTGTGGCCAAGCTTCCTGCCATCCAGTACCTCTTTACCAGGCGGTGTCAGAGGAAGGCCCTGTAAATTGTCAAAGACTCCAGCCACCCTCTGTGCTACCGCATGACAAGCGGTACCCGGAGCGCCAAGTCTAGATCCAAGAGGCTTCTCAACAGCTTCTACCGCCAAGCCATAAGACTCCTGAACAGCTAATTAAATGGCTACCCACACTATTTGCATTTCCCCCCCCCACATGTACATATTATCTCAATTACCTCGACTGCCCCCGCACATTGACTCTGTACCAGTAACCTCTGTATATAGCCTCGCTACTGTTATTTTACTGCTGCTCTTTAATTATTTGTTATTTTTTACTTATCTATTTTTTACTTAACACTTATTTTTCTTAAAACCGCATTGTTGGTTAAGGGCTGGTAAGCATTTCACTGTAAGGTCTACACCTGTTGTATTCGGCGCCTGTGACAAATAACATTTGATTTGATTTGAATAACCTAACAGTGTCTAAAATCTAGCCACAGACAATGAAAACCACCATTCCTTTTACACTGGACAACATAATGTGTCATTCTCCTGAGCTAGCTCCATCAGCGACATTTCAAGCTAGCTATAGAGTGAGCTTACGGTACGTTCTTAACTCCTTTACACAGGCAGCTAATGCAGGCAGTCCAGACAGCAAAGGCAGCTTGCGCTCACCATCATTCAGTCACAGATGGTCGAGGCCCCTCGGTCTAACACTTGATCGAAACCCTCCCCAATACGAGCCTCCTTAGTACCCTCCTTAGTACCCTCCCTCCCACACATAAAGCCCTGATTGTTGCCTCTGCTGGCATCTCCTCTGTTCTGCCACATTCATGTCCTGACAGTATCCCTTTATATTTCCTGCCAGCACTTAAGTAGAGGAAGATTTTTTTCTTCCTGCCTTTATGCTATGGCTCCTTTATGAGGAGATGCCTGACTGCCACATTAATCAGCTGTCACTTTACTGAACGGACACAGAAGAGCAGAGCAGAGGTACTGAGGACACAGACACACATCTTGCGTCCCAAATGGCACCCTATTCCTTATATAGTGCACTATTCCACTATGGGCCCTGGTTAAAAGTAGTGCACTATAAAAGGGAAAAGGGTGCCATTTGGGACACATTCACACGCAGCAGCAGTACATGCGTAGGAGTTACTATGACACCAGTCACTGCTCCACATCATCTATAGTTCCATACACTGGATCTCTCTCTCTCGCTCTCTCTCTATCCCCCATTCGGAACTGTTGCAGATCTATAAGCTGAATTTCTATATGGATTATTGGAAACCACACTATGATGAATGAGTTTCACAATATGCTACCGTTTCTGACCATGAGGAGCTAAACTGAATCACTGTGTGTCTCTTCTTCAAATAGCCATTTTACAGGTTTCAGGGGATAAACATGGGGTGAACATCTTCCCTTTGCCCAAAATAACAAAGGTGTTATCTTATTTCTGCACAATGGAGGATGGAGTTCTTGGTCTCTGAACCTCATTGTTCTCCAACTCATTTTTGGAGTGCTAGGTTTCTGAAATTCAAAACAGTCTAAGCTCCCACTAATCCCCAGTCATTCTGGCAGCGCAGCCCCTGTGATTGAGCGAGACAGAGAGAGAGGGGCGCTCGCTCCACAATATAGTCATGAGCTTCCTTCCTGTGTATGCTAATGAAAAGCCCCATTCAAAACTAATTTCTCTCCTGGTAATAGCATCAGTCCATTGTGTGAGAAAAGCCATCATAGAATGATTAGAAAAGTGGAATAAAGGAAGTCAGAGAGGTATATGCTTCAGATGAAGGGGCTGACAATCAACAATATGACAACAAAAAAACTAAGAGCTAGACTATCTAGACCAGCAAGACCACTTTCAGTAGTCCAGCTTGACCAGTTTGATCAGCTTGGCTCAGCGGTTTTCCTATTTTATTTTGGAAGCATCTCTTGGAGTGTCTTTACTAGTTGATGTCCTTCAGGGTAAAGCAGAGATCAAGGTCCTACTTTCCAGAGGCCGGGGCCAGCAGGCCAACACTCTCAGACAGAACAGTAGGGTTCATTAGGACAGACCTTTCCCACAGCCCCTCTTTCTACATGCACAGAGCAGATGGAGATGGTAGAGCAGAGCATTAAAACAGACTTCTGAAGGCCCTCCCCCCTCTCGTTTATACTTTTTTTATGATGTCACCCAAACAAACAAACAAATTAAAAGGTTATTTTCTCCTTGAACCATTTAATGATTTCCCTACCTAATTTCACACTTTCAAGCTCCAGTGAAACTGCCAAATAAGAGATGCAAGCGTAAAAGCAAAGAAGGCCACAGCCAAATCAACATCATAAAAATGAACAAAAAGGCAATCTAATGGATAGCTGCTATATTCATTACTTCACAAAAGGTCCATTTGCTATTTCATATTTAAATCGATATCAATGCTATGGTTCCCTGTATGGCACTGTTGTGGCAGTCTAGTTAGCTCTTTACCTGTCCATGGCAACCTCCCTGATCTCATCCAGTTTGGGACTGGGGAGGGGAACAGAGTCATTCCTAATTCATCTGTGGTGCAGTGTGGTGTCTGGGCTGACGTACAGACACACACCCGCTCCACTGTTTAGCAACCCAGGATGGCACGGTAGGGATTAAAATTAAGCAGCTCTTATCCCTGAACATAATCAAGGCAGGACAGGGCCCAGCAGGGTTAATCCTCCATACAGCAGGGCCCAGGAGGAGGAGAGGAACCTCTAGCGGTTTGGTCATTGTCTCCCCTATGACCTGACGAGCAGGTCATAGGGGATTTGTTTAATATCAATCCAGGCCGCTGCCTGAAGTTGACAGCTGCAGAGTTCATTTTCGGCTAAGTCCCCAGGTAAAGGTGGGAAGGCACAGTGACTGGCTGCACTACAACACTGCTGATTGTTTCCTGGTGAGAGACATTAACATCCTCAGATTGGGGAGGAGGGGATCAGCCAGGGAATTGACATCCTCTTGATGCACAGAAGGATTTCGGTACAATTCCTCTATGTTTATGCAATGTCCATGGGTTGCACTGTGGGGTAGGGTGGAGAAGGGAGGACAAGGGAGGTGGATTAACGGCCAGTCAACATGTCACAGTGTAATAGGCCCACTGGTATTCTGATAACGCATTACCACCCAGGTCCCTGCACGGAGGAAAATTATGCTGTGAAATCTTGTTTAAAACCAATTTCTGGCACAGAGGTCATCTTGGGTCTGACTGCAAAGACATGATTGAAAGCTTTTGAGGACATGCCATCAATATCACAAGGATATGGAAATACAAGAATAACACCAGATCAAATTAACAAGGCTGCTTCCCTCTCAAATCCCAATACTAGACATATTGATGTTAATTATCTTTGTTTTTATTAACTAGAGGGAATTTGTCAAATAAAAAACAAAATGACATTTTCACAAACAGCATCGGTTTTCCCAAATATGAGGCTGAAAATGGGATCTTTAGTGACCACAGAGTCAGCACACCCGTTTAACATCCCATTCAAAAGACAGCACCCTACACAGGGCAATGTCCCCAATCACTGCCCTGGGGAATTTAGATATTTTTTTTAGATCAGAGGAAAGGGTACCTCCTACTGGCCCTCCAACACCACTTCCAGCAGCATCTGGTCTCCCATCCAGGGACTGACCAGAACTAACACTGCTTAGCTTCATAGCTTCAGAAGCAAGCCAGCAGTGGGATGCAGGGTGGTATGCTGCTATTTAACCCCAGACAGCTAACAATTAATAAAACCTTAAAACCCCTTACACTCACGGGAAATGGCCAAAATGAATAGGGCTAAATTTACATGTTTCTTACAGATGAAATATGAAAAGCATAAGCATAACGATGGTAGCAATTAAAAGGGAACAGTTTAAAGATGATGGGAAAATGATTAGACTAAAAGGTGAGGACAACAGTTCCCCTGAAAAGACTGAATCCAAACATTACGCTGTTGATTTGATGTGCATTTTACATTCACTTTACTTTGCTGCATTTGTTGACAACAAAATCTGAAAATACTCTGGATACATTCAGTGACATGATAATTTAGGGTAGGTTCAACAGAAGACAAAAACATGACAAGGGTTTGAGTGCTAGGTGTAACTGGTGTTTCCAAGTGGCCACACACGCCTCTCCAAAGTGTACACAGTACCTAAGTAATTGTCAATGCACTTTTATGACTCATATAATAGTCTTAAACTATAAGGTGCTTTTTTTAGATCTCCTAGCTGTGCCGTTGAGGAACTAGAGCAAGCACACTTGTAGTTGTTTTGTTTGGAACATAACCCTGCATCCCCGCACTCACACAATTACTGTTGTTGTTTAAGAAATTAAAATACGGTCCATTATAAATTGCAATCTGGGTCAGATGGGCATAATTTCAAAGGTTGTTCTATTGCTAACATGACTAGCGAAGTTATAAAATACAATCTTACAGTGTTAGGCTTTCACAATGCAATTCAGAGAAGTAGATCGTAATGAGTGTATTCAGTCATGAGTGCATTCAGACGTGTGGTCCGCGGCACATTTCCTTCATAATACAACAAACATATGCTCATTCTGTCCAAGGCAAACCAGGGTATAACGCCATGTCATTCTGTAACTGTACATCAAACATAGTGATCATAAACATTGACACTGTATATGACATGAGTTTTATGATATGGAAATGTGGAGTACACATTTGGACTCACAGGTGTTTGGCTTTCTTGTATTACATCATAGCGGTATTTATTATTATCCTCAAAATCCGTCATTCGGACTCCCAAGTGGCTCAGCGGTCTAAGGCACTGCATCTCAGTGCTAGAGGCGTCACTACAGACACTCTGGTTTGAATCCAGGCTGTATCACAACCAGCTGTGATTGGGAGTGCCATAGCGCACAATTGGCCCAGCGTCGTCCGGGATTGGTCGGTGTAGGCCGTCATAGTAAATAAGAATTTGTTCTTAACTGACTTGCCTAGATAAACAAAAACACAAACATCTCATCTTTCAAAATACATAAAGTCTTCTTCATTTTCTTCATTCCTGGGACTATGTGTTGGGGCTGGCCAGACAGACAAAGACCTAGAGAGTTATTTCCCTTGGCAGGAGGGAGAGGAGAGGCGATGGCCAGCACCAGGGGTGGATTGAAGGAGCAAACCAAGCAAGCAGCACAGAGGGAAGAAACACAGCTCTGTCCCCCAGCCCAGCAGGTGTCAGCCAGAACCATAAAGAGTCATTCACTCTTGACCTGGCCTGCCTCTCTCAATACACAGGAAGTCAGTGTAGCCCACAGTACTGAGTGCACTGAATAATACAGTTTCATCTCCCCAATAAGATACTATGATACATCCATCAAACTACCAAGACAGCCAAGTGTGATGTTAGTTTATTTATTGATGAAAATGTTCATGCAAGTTGAGGGAATTTAATGTCAACATGATTTCTCTGGAAGGTATCAGCTTGACTGATCCGTGCAATATTATCATCAGAGTAGATGAGTTGCTAGATTAGACTTGTTCTCCCTCTGTCATAGCATTAGGTAACTTTTCTTCTAATCATGTTTTACGGATGAACGTCTTGAGGGGCAGCCCCCTATAACATCAAGTGCTAAAACATACTCACTAGCCTTGTTGCATGAGGCATTCCGTTGTACTGCACGAATCGTTTCCATTTCACTGATTCTATTAGCTAATAAAAATATCCACAAAGAATCCTCTCAAACAATAGTCTCTGTTTGGCATGACATGTATTACAATACTGCACTTAACATTAAGCAATAACCACAGAAGCATACAAAATGATGATGCAGAGTTAACGCGACTAGTCTACATTTGCTGCATACTTGAACACACATACATGTCAGAGTAGGATTCATATAAGCTATTCACCACAGCATCCATAATCATAGAATATAACGCTGTACAAGTACAACTTAGGCAAAATAAATTCAGAGACTACATAAATCTTGCATAAAACAAATCATAATCCACTAATTTGAACAAGGGCCAATCTCTTTTTCAAAGAGCACATACTGGTTGGAGTTGGCACTTATGGTTCAGGCTCTCTGTGTTAGTCCACTCTAATCAATTCTACAACCTCAAATGAAGGAAAGAGAAAGCCTGACATTCTTCATACACTTAATTAACATGTGAAATCAGGTCCTGACTGATTAACATTCCACAGTTCATTGATCTAGAAGATGAAATAAACTAGAATGAATGGTCAAGGCCAAGTCTGTAGACTGCCTAGAATGGACTAACAAAGCATGTGAACACCATATTAGTTTCTGTGTAAATTTCACACACAAGTGACACTTTGATTTAGGAAAATCCTATACCGGTTGCTTACAGGTCAATCTTGATGCAAGTCCAAAAACTGAATCTGTAGATTCAACCAATCAATTGTGAAATGCATCTGCAACATGTTGTAGAGAAAAATAACTATTTCTTATATATTATGTTCGTTCCTATCCACTGGATTTGTGAGTAGCCTACATCTACCTTGACACGTTCCATTAAAACTACATCACTGATGAAAGATTACGTATCTGTCTGTTGTAGGCCACGGTCTCTGTCATGCTGGTTGCATTATCTAGGCTAACATGCATAATACTGAACACTGCTGTGCTCAGAACTCCTTTCCCACTCAACATCCACTGCTGTACTTTAACCTAGCTTCCATACGGTGTATAATAATAACTCTGTACAATAATAATGCTAGTTTCAACGTTTATTCGCCATGTGCACAGGATACAACAGGTGTAAAAAAGTACAGTGAAATTCTTACTTGAGAGCTCTTTCCCAACAATGCCGTGATGACAATAAATAAAACAAAAGAATTGTAGTCAAAGATTTGATCCCACTGAATAGCATAAAGCCTATAGAAATCCAAAGAGGCTATATTCAGGGAGTCAGGGATGTTACAATGGACGGCTGCAATAATGGAGTACATATTCACAAAATCACTTTGTCAAAGTGAAATATAATAGTCCTAGGGTAGATCTATGTAGCCTCATAACTAGAGAGGAACCAGGCTTTCTTCCTAGGTTCCGGCATTTCTAGGGACTTTTTCCTAGCCACAGTGCTTCTACACCTGCATTGCTTGCTGTTTGGGGTTTTAGGCTGGGTTTCTTTACAGCACTTTGTGACATCAGCTGATGTAAGAAGAGCTTTATAAATACATTTGATTGATTGATATGTGGAATGAAAAATCATTGGGTCGAAAAAACGGCAGCAGTCAGTTCAGTGTATTCTACTCAGTTGAATACTGACAGATTCCTGGACAGGGCCTAGGCATTGTGTTGTCAAATCTAGCAGACTTAGGAACCATTGTGGCCAAGGCCCTAGGATATCATATGGAGCATTTTCAGTGCCAACATAAATTGTATTTGAATTCCATCATTTGTATTAGGATATTGAATTTGAATGTAATATTTTTTTCATTTGTAATGCACAAATTGAATAATTGAATGCATATATTAAACTTGTATTTCATGATTTGAAACTGAATTGAATGAATATTCAGTTTTAAAATGCAATTTAAATGTAATTGAATATTCAAATGCAATATTTATATATTCAGTTTCAATATGGTAGATATTACATTTGTCTGTCTATCAAGTTTACAAACTATAATTTCAAGCTTATCAAATTTCAATATATTAAACTTCTCAGATGCATTCAGATTGACTTATCAAATTCAGTTCCAAAACCAGAGACAACATCCTGGTACTTTGCCAGCCAGGAAAGGTAAAGGTTGAGGAGAACAGATGCTCTCTGTGGTAAAACAAAGCTTCTGGCGTTTTTTGAAGCCAATGTGGGTGGTTGAATTTATTTTCTTCCTATGAATTTGGCTCTAGCGTTTGTACCATGTTGGGTATAAGCTATTCCTGAAAGCTAAGACTATCTTCTGTATCCCACCCATACCTTGTGACAACACAACTGATTGGCTCAAAATCATTAACGAAAGAAATTCCACAAATTAACAAGGCACACCTGTTAATTGAAATGCATTCCAGGTGGCTGCCTCATGAAGCTGGTTGAGAGAATGCCAAGAGTGTGCAAAGCTGTCATCAAGGCAGAGGTTGGTTACTTTGAAGAATCTCAAATAAGATATATTTTGATTTTGGTTACTACATGATTCCATATGCGTTATTTCATAGTTTTGATATCTTCACTATTATTCTACAATGTAGAAAATAGTAAAAATTAAGAAAAACCCTGGAATGAGTAGGTGTCCAAACTTTCATTCAGACCCCTTGACTTTTTCCAAATTTTGTTCCTTTACAGACTTATTCTAAAATTGATTAAATTATTTTTTGTTCCTCATCAATCTACACAAAGTGAAAACAGGTTTTTACCTCATTTACAAATTCAAAATTATGGAATTAAAATACAATTTCTGTTGGCACTGAAATCGCTCCATAATATTGTTACTCAATTCTAGAAATATGGCAAACAAACACAGTCATCAATTAGCTGATGGGGCCCGAGGGCCACAGTGGCCTTTCAGATAAGTGATTAGTGTAGCACATGCTTATCTATAAAATAAATAGGTGGCACTCAAAAGGGAAAACACTTGAACCAATAACATCCATCCATGGTTGGTTGCATATGATTCCTGTTCTTTAGGTGCTTGATTTGGAGTACCCGCACCTTAAATGTTCTACTGCTTCAGCTCCTGCACCTCTTATAGAATATTAGCTCAAAAGTATTGTGAAGCTCCTGCACCTAAATATACAACAGTACCAGCACAGAAAATGAGTAACGCCACCTACTTCAATCCAAGTCAACATTGTACTTTCAATGTGAAGAACTTGCGACACAGACAAATACAAACAGAAAATAAGTTAATTCCATGCATTCGGAGTAGTACTATTGCACATATATCAATCTAAATTAGGATTTCCTACATTTTAACATAGAATAAAAACTGCCAACTGGGCAGAAGCTGTGGTAGCAGCTCTCCAGCGCATGACCTTGTGACTGACTGCAACAGCTATTTATATTCATTCATACATGTCAATCCCATCCAACCAAATCTATTTTCGCAGGTTGGCATTTATTGGGATGACTCAGCTCTGCAGAGTGGTCACTACCTGGCAGTCACAAAGTCATTCAATCTTATTTTTAACCTAAACAAACGTCAACCTGCTCACACAGCCGTCACGTCAACTACATTTAACACATCAAAATGCCCCTATGGCGATACGTACGCATTTCATTATATTGGGCCTACCAAAGTGGGAACATCATTTTTGTATTTTATTTAACTAGGCTTAGTTAAGAACAAATTAGTTTTTACAATGACGGCCAGTGGCTTAACTGCCTTGTTCAGGAGTAGAACGACAGATTTTTACCTTGTCAGCTAAGGGATTCGATCCAACAACCTTTCGGTTAGTGGCCCAACGCTCTAACCAACCTGCCGCCTAACACAAAGGGTGTTCAGGCTTCAAGAGGAAAACTACATAAGACGGAAGGTACACGTCATCCAAATAATTCCAGCAGCAACTCGCAAATGCCCCCTTTTCCAAACTGGGTATATTACAAGGGGAGAACCCGGAAGGCAAAACAAAAGCTATAGCACATCTAGACATGACCATGTCACTCACTCAGCAACAGGGAAAAACAAAGAGGGAAATGATTGACAGGTCACGCCACAGCAAAAAGAACATCTTTACAGTAATTTTTTACATCTTGGAAAAAACAACTGTCTAAAAAACTATTCTAATGTATTCACCACATTTGTTACTATAAAGAATATTTAACTGTATTCTGCATTGCCTGAGGTTTACATTTAAATATCATAATTATTTTTGAAGTACAGTATTGCAAAGATGCTGCAGGTAGGTAGCCTATTGTAGGTGCCCTGTGCAGACAGAGGCACTTCCATGACACAATCGATGACTATTTGTGTGCTCTTAGATCTGCAGAATCAGGAGGCAGTGCACGACATATTCATTGTTGTATATATTCAGCAAACACACGACATGGGTTTGGAATTTTCATATTATGAAACAGACCTATAATGTAAGAGGACAAAAAAAAAAGTCATATTCTACAATCTCTGTAGCGACTATTGCAATTGATATATGTCGTTACGCATTACATGGCATGAGATAAGCAATCTACAATTGATAATAGGCTGGAAAGATTATTTTATCGAATGCAATTTCGTTTAATTCAAATATTAATTTTACCAGTCTACAATTGAGTTCCATAAATGAACAACTCCACGTAAAATCCCCACAGCAGTCCCCCACTGGCTCACACATCCTTCAATCTCCATGACAATCGCAAAGCATTGTATCGTGTACGACTACGTACGAATAATATATTATGTTTGTTCGGCTGCTAAAATGAAAACGATACTCTTGAATCAAATTTGGACGTTTTATATATAACCAGGAACATTATAGCACATTTCTTACCTTCTACTCCTCCCTTCCACTGGAGTTTAGGGATAGTACGTACGCGCACGCAGGAGGAGTGTAAACTTGGCGATGCAATCACCAGATGGTTCCTTGCGCTGGTTAAATAAATCACCTCACACTCCTAGCCTATTCTTCTTAGTTTATGAATTGCACCTCATGACCAAAACATAAATAATGATTTATCCTCTTTTCAATGTTTTTGTTGCAAACGACAGCGCTACTGTTATTCTCGTATAGTGCCGGAGAATAGCAGTGTAGTCCGTGATTGGCTTAGCCAATGTTTTATTTGCTAAATTATATGGAGGGTTAAGAGAGAGGACAAATCAAATGTAACCTGTGTTGAAATTATTCCTTACTTTAAAAAGTTCATGATTCATTCAATATAAAATCAAAGAAAGTTATTTTTAACTAGGCTATTTATAGTCCAAGTCTGTGCCATCTCCAAAAACAAAACAAAAAGCACCGTGAGGTCGTAAATTCTTCAATAGCGTCAAATACACATTTTGACAGCAAATTGTTGTAAAAAAATAAAAATTTGCCTGTCACTGACCCAAATCCGTGGCCCCAACTGACGGTTTCAAACTCCTCTCTTACACAAACAGCGCTAGTGCAACAAAACTGTCAGAGCCAACATCACTTGAATCCCACCCCTATCGCGGAGTGTTCGACGAAATATTTATTTTGATTGGGTGAACCTACTTTCAATTAAAGCAGAGACAGAATATCTCTTACTTGATTGGATTAAAAGCTGTCAATCTTTGTATACGACGTACAATTTGCAATCTACTTTGAAACAAATTAACTGCACATGATCGAATATATAATTTGTAATGTTATCCTTAAAAATATAAACGCAACATGTAAAATGTTGGTCCCATGTTTCATGAGCTGAAATAAAATACATTTTCAATAAGCTTCTCAAATTCCATGCACATATTTTTTACATCCCTGTTGGGGGTGGCATTTGTCCTTTGCCAAGGAAATCCAGCCACCTGATATCAAGAAGCTAATTAAACAGCACGGTCATTACACATGTGCACCTCGTGCTGGGGACAAGAAAAGTCCACTCTCAAATACACTACGTGACCAAACGTATGTGGACACCTGCTTGTTGAACATCTCATGGGCATTAATAGGGAGTTGGTCCCCTCTTTGCTGCTATAACAGCCTCCACTCTTCTGGGAAGGCTTTCCACTAGATGTTGCAACATTGCTGCAGGGACTTGCTTCCATACAGCCACAAGAGCATTAGTGAGGTCAGGCACGGATGTTGAGCGATTAGGCCTGGCTCGCTGTTTTTTTTAAACCTTTACTTAACTAGGCAAGTCAGTTAAGAACAAATTCTTATTTTCAATGACAGCCTAGGAACAGTGGGTTAACTGCCTGTAACTTGTCAGCTCAGGGATTTGAATTTGCAACATTTTGGTTACTAGTCCAACGCTCTAACCATTAGGCTACCCTGCCGCCCCAGTAGAACGCAGTTGGTGTTCCAATTCATCCCAAAGGTGTTCGATGGGGTTGAGGTCAGGGCTCTGTACAGGCCATTGAAGTTCATCCACACCAATCTTGACAAACCATTTCTATATAGACCTCGCTTTATGCACATGCTGAAACAGGAAAGGGCCTTTCCCAAACTGTTGCAACAAAGTTGGAAGCACAGAATCATCTAGAATGTCATTGTATGCTGTAGCATTAAGATTTCCCTTCACTGGAATTAAGGGGCCTCGCCCAAACCATGAAAAACAGGAGTCCAATGGCGGCGAGTTTTACAATACCCCAGCTGACACTTGGAATTACGTATGGTGATCTTAGGCTTGTGTGCAGCTGCTCGGCCATGGAAATCCATTTCGTGAAGCTCCCGATGAACAGTTCTTGTGCTGACGTTGCTTCCAGAGGCAGTTTGGAACTCGGTGAGTTTTCTACGTGCTTCAGCACTTAGCGGTACCTCTCTGTGAGCTTGTGTGGCCTACCACTTCGCATCTGAGTCGTTGTTGCTCCTAGACATTTCCACTTCACAATAATAGCACTTAGTTGACCGGGGTAGCTCTAGCAGGGCAGAAATGTGATTAACTGACTTGTAAATGTGTCATCCTAAGACGGTTTCTGACAGTTTGTGTAGAAATTCTAACCCCTGCACCAAGGAGATTTGATGAATATTATGGAAAAAAGTATACTATATCAAAACATCAATTCTGCTTTTCATTGCTGACCAGCAGATGTCACTAATGTGCATTGTGTTAAAAGCTCCAACTAATTTAGCCGTTTTTCGACACAATTTGGTGAACGCACCAAACGCTTCAAAAAGCCTTGGCTTCCCATCACAAGTTTCAGTTAACTGCTTGGTGGCCTAAAGGTTCTCCAAACACATGGAATCTTCTCAGTAGCTTTAGTCAATCATCCATGCGCCAAAAATGTATTCTCAAACCGCTTGTACCCAAAGCAGCACAGACTAGCCATCATCTTCCAGACAACGCTCTCAAATGCTGATAGGGTTTAAGAAGGGGAGGTTTTATAACTCTTATGTTTCGCACTAATTTTGGTTCCACAGGAAACACTGACCAAAACTGTCGTTCCTAACCAGTCACGCTTGCATTACCAAAACATACTTAGATCAACTAATTTAAATGCTCTATCAACTAACTTAAATTATTACATTTACATAAACTGTCAAACGTAGTGAATAGTGAAATGAGAAATCTGAAAAATATCCATAACCTTCACTCAGGGTTAGTATCGGCCAATCATAGTGTATGTTGCTAGACGGTTACGCCTACTATGTTTTGTTAGGGTGCACGCGATTTACGCCTGGGATATTCTGGAACCATCAACGGGGTGAGCTCAGTTCACATTCGTGTAATGACATTGACCTGAAAGTGCCGGTCTATCCTACCCGCAAGATAAATCAAATGCACACACTACGACGAAGGGTTTGTTTTGTTTTGTTGTAATGTTAGCCAACCGAATGAATAGATCTTCAGCAGCAAGTGGAATAGTGAGTACTTTTCTCAATGTAATGTTAGCTAGGTAGCCAGGCAGATGAATGATAACATATTCTTACTTATTTTGTAATGTGTCACAAAACAGACCGGTAGCAAAGTGTTGTCACTTGCCTGTTTTGTCCTTGTTGTTAGTGTGACATCTAGCTAAGGTTAGATAACTAGCGCAAGACTGCTGCATCTAGCTAACGTTAGCTAACGTGATAGTTTGCTAAGTAACTGCAATCTATGCTCGTTCAAAGTTGCTGACTATAAAGCTAGCTAGCTGGCTATAATATGCATTTTGTTGTCCTGGTTATCATATTTCACATTTTTGTTCACCATTGCTATAGCTAACTAGCTAACGTTAGATCTCTAATAATTGTAACGAATGTTGTTTGCTGGTAGCTGTTAAAGGGGACTAGAAAGGAGAACTCACCAACAAGCTGTCTGCTCTGCTCCTCTATGTCACTTTATAAAAATACCCTTTATTAGTTGAAGCAGTGTGTTGTTTTAGTGCTGGTTTGGAACAAAAGCCTGCACACTTTAGTTATGTGGTCACCAGGTGCTGACCTCTTTTGTAATGTCATTTGAGTTTTAAGAATCAGCTGATAGTTCAAATATTTTTTTTCTAATCATTTGGCCTAACCCAATCACTTCTCTATCGGGTTTGTCAACAGTATTGCTGTCCTGTATTGAATAGGTATTTCAATCAGGATTAGGCTACCACTTGGATAAGGTAAGGGGCTTGGTACAGCTGTGGCTACCTGTACAGTCCTGTAGGATTTAGGTGGTTTGTCTCCTTTGTAAATTGAACCTAGGCCATGCTATAGTGTAGGGTGGTCAAGACCACCCTTCTCCTTTACTCACTTGACTATCATTTATCCTAGCCCTTGTCAACATGTCCAAGCTTTGAAAGTTACTGTTCCCAGTGTGAGAGAGCGTCCCCAACCACTAACACCCCCATGTGTATCATCTTCTTCAAGTTTGACCCTCGACCTGCATCCAAAAATGCCTACAGGTAAGGCCTCTCCTCCCTCCGTGTACTATTACCACACTTTTCATATAGACTAGTCTAGACGACTCTCATTTTATGTCAACTGGAGGCCTATATTCAGATGATGGTTTAAAAAGATGCACACTTCCAGATGTTGAGCAAATCTGAATCTTAAAGGAATCAAAGCATCATTGCGTTTGACGCAGGAGACATTCTTCTCATCTCCTGATACATACTGAACAAAAATATAAACTTAACATGTAAAGTGTTGGTCCCATGTTTCATGAACTAAAATAAAAGTTCCCAGAAAATGTTCTTACACCCAAAAAGCTTATTTCTCTCAAATTTGGTGCACAAATGTGTTTACATTCCTGTTAGTGAGCATTTCTCCTTTGCCAAGATAATCCATCCACCTGACAGGTGTGGCATATCAAGAAGCTGATAAAACAGCACAATTATTACACAGGTGCACCTTGTGCTGGGGACAATAAAAGACCACTCTAAAATGTGCAGTTTTGTCACACAACACAATCCCACAGATTTCTCAAGTTTTGAGGGACAGTGCAATTGACATGCTGTCTGCAGGAATGTCCAACAGAGCTGTTGCCAGAGAATTGAATGTTCATTTCTCTACCATAAGTCACCTCCAATGTTGTTCAAGAGAATTTGGCAGTACAATCGGCCTCAAAACCGCAGATCACATGTATGGCATTGTGTGGGCGAACCGTTTGCTGATGTCAACAGAGTTCCCCATGGTGGGGTTACGGTATGGGCAGGCATAAGCTATGGACAATGAACACAATTACATTTTATTAATGAAATTTAAATGCACAGAAATACAGTGATGAGACCCATATATATTTTTTATTTATAAAAAAAATAAAAGGTTTTGTTATCTGTAACAAACAGATGCAAATCTATATTTCCAGTCATGTGAATTCCAAACATTAGGGCACAATTAATTTATTTCAATTGACTGATTTCCTCATATGAACTCTAACTTGTTGCGTTTTACATTTTTGTTCAGTATAATTGTGAATAAAAAATTCCCTTTGTCCTTCAAAGATGCGTTAGGCTAGTGCTGAGGTGTAGCACCCAAAGCAGTGCTACGAACCTGAGATAATCTGTGGTGCTGTCTCTCACTGGAAGTATGAAAAGCTAGGCAGTATTCAAACTGAATTGCTCTGTTTCACTTCCCGATTTCAATGAAACGTAACATTTCAGTTTGGTTCCAGGCTAATTCAAAGCCTCCCGAACAAAGCACAGTGAAACACCATGTGCCATCCGCTAACCTTTCCTACAGTCACTGCTGGTTTCTCTCAGTGAAGGTCCTTTGTGGGCAGACACCAGTGGTAGAGGAGCAGTCAATGCAATTTAAAGCCCTGCTTGTAATAATCCCCTGGGCTCTGTGGAGCTCTCTCTCTACCTGGCCAGGATCTATCTCTGCCTTTGCCTCTGGGAGATTACACTAGCCTGAGGCGATCAGTGGATGTGTGTGGGCAATGACTCACTCTGGACCCATGGGATACGTGTAACCTATAGGCCTAGCTAGCATCCTCACCGTGGTTAAATTGAATGCATGTAGCCCTACATTATCAGTGCGTGGAATGGCATAATAACTACAAGAATGTTAAGTAAATCTCTTGTGTAAGTGGTTTTTCACCATACACCCAATTCCGCCAACATCCCTGCCTGCCAACAATGTTGTGTTGTGAATTCCCATTATGCCCATGTATTGCCTCACCATCAAATTATTAGTACTTTCCTTTGCAATACAGAATGAATGGACTGTATCTTGTCGAAATATTAGCCTTCCCATTGACCTTTTCTCAAACATATTATTTATTTTGTAAGGAATAAGTGAGAAATTATAGAATTCTCTAAATGGCGCACTCTCCACATAGCTGGGCCCTGTTAATTTTCTTGTTTCTCTCCTAGTGATTCCCACAGTCATGGATGCTCTGCTCTCTCTCTCCTGTGTAAAATCATTAGTGTTTGCTTTGTTTCTAGGCCAGTGTTGTCGACTCTTGGGGAACAATTGCACTGCAACCAGCTTTTGCATCATGAGCCTTTGATGTACAGAGGTTGACACAATTAGGTCAATTTGCTTTATTTGTTCTTTAAGAAATCCACCTGCCTCTGAACAAGGTTAATGGGATTGGTAGCCGCTGGCAAGATACAATTATTGCGGAGGTCATCATAGTTCAGTGGCCTAATCTGTCTTCTGTAACTGTGCACCACGAATAAATGCCTCTCAGTGGAACTATTTAATCTTCATCATTTGACCTGTGACACCGGCATGACAACCAATACGTCTCAGGTAGTTGGCTTCGAAAAGGGACGTGGGTGAAAAAACAAACATGCGTCTTCTGTGTGTCTAAATGATAATGAGCGAGTAATGGCGATGCACCAATTTTTATTTATATTTTTTATTTCACCTTTATTTAACCAGGTAGGCCAGTTGAGAACAAGTTCTCATTTACAACTGCGACCTGGCCAAGATAAAGCAAAGCAGTGCGACACAAACAACAACACAAAGTTACACATGGAATAAACAAACATACAGTCAATAATGCACATCATTATCTGGGATCAGTGTGTACCAGCAGAATTTTGAACAGAGGATGCAATTATATATTGTAGACTACATGGAATATTCTAGGTTGACAATTTTACTTGACTGTTTGTGCAATACCTATCTCAGGTTACATACTGTTACAGCTATATGTTATATTATAGGCCCACACATTTTGTATACATAAATTGAGCCCACATGTCTCGTAGAGCCAGCACGAGAAGTAAGTGTGGATAGAAATGGCCTACAGTTTAACGGCCCCGGCGACATTCAATATAGGCTACTTCTACAAACTACAGAATGTTTACTTTGATACCAGGTTTAGTGTCACTACTGTATACCAAAACAATATCACAGCATGGTCATTTTTTTGTCCAAATGTTTCATGTTTTCGCTCTCAATCACACTTTTTAATAGAACATCCAATTTTGTTGTTCAAAACAATGCTTAAACCACATCAGGAGACCACTTTTGAGGTCTGGGAAAAATCTAAGTAATTTAGATTTTTGTTGTTGTGTGTAGTTACCCTTTAGTTCAAGAGTGCGTACAAACTCAAATCACTCACAAAGGGCCCACAGATCCCAATGTGCAATTCCACCTCTCGCCTAAATCCACATCTATGTCAGCTTCTGCTGCCTCAGCACACTAATATAGGGCAGCCAAAAAGGGAGGGAAAAACCCCACAATCGTGTGTACGTGCGTGCAAGGCTAGCGGGTGATTCATGGGACAGTAGCTGAACAGTAATGTGAAGTCACTAAGTCATGCACTGTTGCCTTGCTAAATAAGTGACAGTTGTGCAGTGGTAGTAAAAAGTCACCAGAAATGAATGTCAAATGCAGCATTAGCAACAACAGTGATTAAGTCTGTTAGTGTGGTGAGTGGCACATTAAGTCTCATTTGTAATTGGATAACTACTGAAAATGCCAGTAAGTTGTAGTGGTGCTAGCTCAGCATAGGCCTAGGTTTCACTTAAAGCACTAGACTGCACTAGGTTATTTAATTTCAAGTTTTGGATTGTAGAAATGCTTATGTTTATATTCCTATTCGCTGAGTTCCTTTCTCCTATGTGTGCTGTCTGACAGGTCCCCCCCCACCCCCCCAAATTTTCCGTATCTTTCTCTCTCTATTGGAGATGCTCTGGTTGAAGGCTTGCTGGCAGGCTCCACTACCTCGACGGAAACAGGGAGACTGCAGCATAGCCAGGGGATTAATACACCAGATGTCACTGGCATCGGGAATCAATTCAAGGCTATACGCCAATTCATGCTCTTAATGAGCTACTGTTGGTCCAGTCTCTGGAATGGAGAACTGGTCAGTGTGAGGGGGCATTTCTGTAGCCAAGGACTTGGCATAGCCTAATCATTAACGTCATTGTCCAAACGTTGGTCTGATTGGGAAGTGAATTCTGTGGCCAAAGACTTGTCGTAGTCATTTATGTTGTCAATATTAGTTTGATGTCTGAGAGAGCTGCCACTGGAGGTGATTTGGCTCTAGAAGGCTGTTAGAAGGCCGGATACTTTTAAGGGTCACACATATCGCACCGAATATGGATCTCCCGTTCGTCTACCGATTGTTCAGTGCACTGTTGACTACTGACATTTTTGTGCAATTCTACATGTTTTCACTTGGTTCGCAAGTACTCTTGGCAGGCAAAGGCTATTGGTGTGTTCAAGCCCTTATTCCGTATACAGCCATCCACTGCACTGGATCAATCTGATACAGCATCTCCCGCTGGCCTTAGCCTCAGCCCGCTGGCCGTAGCCTCAGCCTCTTGCTGACACGGTCCTTTTAGACCTCTGAAGGTAGAGACATTTTGTCGCTGATGCATTATGGATTTGATGTGACGTTTGCAGTGGTGTGGGGCCTGGAAAATCCCATCTCTTAGTGATCCATGTACACTGCAGCAGTCCAAGGTGGGTGGAGAATGTCAGCAGGGGTTGTAATGTTATTGCGGTAAGGTAATCGAGGTACATGGAGAGGTATGGGTTGCATCCCAAATGACACTATATTCCCTATGTAGTGCACTACTTCTGAGCACAGTCTTATGTGCCCTGGTCTAAAGTAGTGCACTATGTAGGGAATAAGGTTCCATTTGGGACGCATCCATGGTGTTGGATAGTGACAGCACAGCAGCTTTCTTCTGCAGCTGATGGGGAACTGGGGTGCGGAACTTTACTGTGTCCTGAGGGGAGGAATAGTGCACACCCAGACAATCAGGAAACATGCAACCTCAGTCAGGAGCTCAGTTAGGTCTGCTACACGGCACGGCATGGCATTTCTCTCTCACACTTATTCACTCATGTGTGCAGAATGCAGCCTGGCAAAAGAGCACACATTCTGCTTCCCAAATGGAATCCTATTCCCTTCATAATGCACCACTTTTATATGGGCCCTGGTCAAAAGTAGTGCACTATATAGGAAATATGGGTGCCATTAGGGCCACAGACACACAGTCCCAGGGCTCAGTCTCTTCGATTAAGGACATGAGACCTGGAGAATATCAATATATCAAGATGGATACCACCACTAGGTTATTGTGTTATAGAACATTACCTTAAGTGGTCTACCATGGTCTCCCTCGTAACTCTATTTCTTTCTCTTTTCCCCTCAGACTAATTTTGGCTGCAAACAGAGATGAGTTCTACAACAGGCCAACCAAAGCTGCAGACTTTTGGGTGAGCAACAGCGAAATCCTCAGCGGTAAGTATCTGCACTTGATGTTGCAGTGACAGAAAAACATTGGTGACAGAAATCGTTCTAGAGAGGACTCCCCTCTGTTTCCCCTTCTCTCTCTCTCTCTGAGACCCTTTATTTCACCACAACCCATTTCAGCTCCGCATGAATGCCTTCATGAGCCAGATATTGGATTCCATGTCAACAAACCAATTCTGAGAAGAATTTAATGCAGTGAGTGCCCCAATGAATCATTCCATTCTTTATTAAGAGCATAGCCCTACTATGGCAAATTGACTGGGAGAACAATTACATCTCCTTGAGTTAAAACTGTTTAAAAAACAAACAGGGTGGAAGGCTAAGAAGTAGAATTAGAATGAGGGTCCTGTCATGGAGCAAGGGCATTGCTTCTGTTTGAGTGATTCCTTTCATTTCCCCTCCCTCTCCTCACAACAGACTAGGAAGTTGATTTGTTCAACAGGCTCTTTTTAGTATTTTCACATTTCTGAGTGAAGTATATAATTTGTCTTAACAGGCTATGAGTTTATTTCCTCTAGAAATCTAGAGTGGCAGAGTAATTGAGGTGTGCGAGGGATTAGGGTATAGGATTGGTTTGGAAATTAGGGCCTACGGGTCAGGTTTTATGTTGGCTTGGGATTGAGTCCTCAAAATTTTATTCGTTTTATTCAAGGTAAGTTACTCACTGATAAGTCTTTTGAAATTCACTGACTTGTCTCTTCCGATTGCCTTTGAGTCACCTTGTACCGTACAGGCGCAAGGGCATTCCTGGACCCTGCAGTAAACTACCTTTAATTGACTGATGTCTCCCAGTCAGATACACAATACAGCCCAGCTAGGAAATCAATCATCCTTCATCCCGTCTGCCGGTCGGTTGGCAGAAGAAACACAGAGCAATGCCCTTAGTTGTTCATCCGTCTCCTTTCCCTCTGTAATCGGTGAGGTCAGACTCCAGTAGCAGCCGTTTAATTGATGGATGCTTTTATGTGGCGTGTCAGAAATGAATAAGTTTGGCCGGTGAGGCTCTTATGTGGTGCTGGGGGTGGAGGGACGGCGGAAGGGCTCTGATCTGGTGTGGAGGGACGGCGGTAGTGCTCTGATCTGGTGTGGAGGGACGGCGGTAGGGCTCTGATCTGGTGTGGAGGGACGGCGGTAGGGCTCTGATCTGGTGTGGAGGGACGGCGGTAGGGCTCTGATCTGGTGTGGAGGGACGGCGGTAGGGCTCTGATCTGGTGTGGAGGGGCGGCGGTAGGGCTCTGATCTGGTGTGGAGGGACGGCGGTAGGGCTCTGATCTGGTGTGGAGGGACGGCGGTAGGGCTCTAATCTGGTGTGGAGGGACGGCGGTAGGGCTCTGATCTGGTGTGGAGGGACGGCGGTAGGGCTCTGATCTGGTGTGGAGGGACGGCGGTAGGGCTCTGATCTGGTGTGGAGGGACGGCGGTAGGGCTCTGATCTGGTGTGGAGGGACGGCGGTAGGGCTCTGATCTGGTGTGGAGGGACGGCGGTAGGGCTCTGATCTGGTGTGGAGGGGCGGCGGTAGGGCTCTGATCTGGTGTGGAGGGACGGCGGTAGGGCTCTGATCTGGTGTGGAGGGACGGCGGTAGGGCTCTAATCTGGTGTGGAGGGACGGCGGTAGGGCTCTGATCTGGTGTGGAGGGACGGCGGTAGGGCTCTGATCTGGTGTGGAGGGACGGCGGTAGGGCTCTGATCTGGTGTGGAGGGACGGCGGTAGTGCTCTGATCTGGTGTGGAGGGACGGCGGTAGGGCTCTGATCTGGTGTGGAGGGACGGCGGTAGGGCTCTGATGGAAGGTGATGGATTATGCTGCATGTGGATGTTTGTCCACACAACCATCTCAGCCTGATCTTACAGCTACAACATACGAGGGTGTTTTTGGCAGCATGAGTGAAGGAGGCTTTATTGCAATGTAACGATGCTCATTGTCTTTTTAATTCATATTTTGCCAAATAGGGAGAGGAGAACTGAGTGAATTCTGAAACCTTTTTCATGAACAGCACACGCATAGTGGCACCAACTGTCTTCGTGTTTGTCTGCTTTAACCCAACTCTAGGGGAAATTTTATTTTTATTTCACCTTTATTTAACCAGGTAGGCCAGTTGGGAACAAGTTCTCATTTACAACTGCGACCTGGCCAAGATAAAGCAAAGCAGTGCGACAAAAACAGCAACACAGAGTTACACATAAACAAACGTACAGTCAATAGCACAATATAAAAATCTATGTACAGTGTGTGCAAATGTAGAAGAGTAGGGAGGTAAGGCAATAAATAGGCCATAGAGCGAAATGATTACAATTTAGCATTAACACTGGAGTGATAGATGTGCAGATGATGATATGCAAGTAGAGATACTGGGGTGCAAAAGAGCAAGAGGATAAATAACAAAATGGGGATGAGGTCGTTGGGTGTGCTATTTACAGGTTGGCTGTGTACAGGTACAGTGATCGGTAAGCTGCTCTGACAGCTGATGCTTAAAGTTAGAGAGGAACATATGACTCCAGCTTCAGTGATTTTTGCAATTCGTTCAAGTCATTGGCAGCAGAGAACTGGAAGGAAAGGTGGCCAAAGAGGTGTTGGCTTTGGGGGTGACCAGTGAAATATACCTGCTGGAGCGCGTGCTACGGGTGGGTGTTGCTATGGTGACCAGTGAGCTGAGATAAGACGGAGCTTTACCTAGCAAAGACTTATAGATGACCTGGAGCCAGTGGGTTTGGTGAGGAATATGTAGTGAGGGCCAGCCAACGAGAGCATACAGGTCGCAGCGGTGGGTAGTATATGGGGCTTTGGTGACAAAACAGATGGCACTCAGGTAGACTAAATCCAATTTGCTGAGTAGAGTGTTGGAGGCTGTTTTGTAAATGACATCACCGAAGTCAAGGATTGGTAGGATAGTCAGTTTTACGAGGGTATGTTTGGCAGCATGAGTGAAGGAGGCTTTGTTGCGAAATAGGATGCCGATTCTAGATTTAATTTTGGATTGGAGATGCTTAATTTGAGTCTGGACGGAGAGTTTACAGTCTAACCAGACACCTAGGTATTTGTAGTTGTCCACATATTCTAAGTCAGAACCGTCCAGAGTAGTGATGCTAGTCGGGCGGGTGGGTGCGGGCAACAATCGCTTGAAGATGTATAGATGCCAGATGTATACAGAATGGTGTCCTCTGCGTAGAGGTGGATCAGAGAATCACCAGCAGCAAGAGTGACATCATTGATATACAGAGAAAAGAGTCGGCCCGAGAATTGCACCCTGTGGCACCCCCAACAGGCCCTCCGATTTGACACAGTGAACTCTATCAGAGAAGTAGTTAGTGAACCAGGCGAGGCAGTCATTTGAGAAACCAAGGCTATTGAGTCTGCCGATAAGAATGCGGTGATTGACCGAGTCGAAAGCCTTGGCCAGGTTGATGAAGATGGCTGCACAGTACTGTCTTTTATCGATGACGATTATGATATCATTTAGGACCTTGAGCGTGGCTGAGGTGCACCCATGACCAGCTCGGAAACCAGATTGCATAGCGGAGAAGGTACGGTGGGATTCGAAATGGTCGGTGATCTGTTTGTTAACTTGGCTTTCTAAGATTTTAGAAAGGCAGGGCAGGATGGATATAGGTCTATAACAGTTTGGGTCTAGAGTGTCTCCCCCTTTGAAGAGGGGGATGACCGCGGCAGCTTTCCAATATTTGTGGATCTCAGACGATACGAAAGGGAGGTTGAACAGGCTAGTAATAGGGGTTGCAACATTTTGGCGGATAATTTCAGAAAGAAAGGGTCCAGATTGTCTTGCACATCTGATTTGTAGGGATCCAGATTTTGCAGCTCTTTCAGCTGTCAGCTGTCTGGATTTGGGTGAAAGAGAAGCGGAGGGGGGGGGGGGCTTGGGCAAGTTGCTGCAGGGGGTGCTGAGCTGTTGGCCGGGGTCGGGGTAGGCAGGTGAAAAGCATGGCCAGCCGTAGAAAAATGCTAATTGAAATGATCTATTATCGTAGATTTATCGCTGGTGACAGTGTTTCCTAGCCTCAGTGCAGTGGGCAGTTGGGATGAGGAGTAAACTCTGGGATTCCTCCAGCTCCCTCTCTACCCATCCCCAGGGGCGTCAGGCCATGGCTGGGTTTCTCTATAGCAGAAAACCTCTCCTCTGTTCCCTGGCTGTTTCAGTGGACCCATATTGATCATGTGGAAGTGTAGATTTACACTACATGACCAAAAGTATGTGGACACCTGCTCGTCAAACGTCTAATTCTGAAATCATGGGTATTAATATGGAGTTGGTCCCCTTTTCTTCTATAACAGCCTCCACTCTTCTGTGAAGGCTTTCCACTAGATGTTGGAACATTGCTGCGGGGACTTGCTTCCATTCAGCCACAAGCATTAGTGAGGTCGGGCACTGATGTTGTGCAATTAGGCCTGGCTCGCAGTCGGCGTTCCAATTCATCCCAAAGGTGTTCGATGGGGATGAGATCAGGGCTCTTTGCAGGCCAGTCAAGTTCTTCCACACTGATCTCGACCAACCATTTTTCTATAGACCTCGCTTTGTGCAGGTGGGCATTGTCATGCTGAAACAGGAAAGGGCCTTCCCCAAACTGTTACTACAAAGTTGGAAGCACAGAATTGTCTGGAATGTCATTGTATGCTGTAGCGTTAAGATTTCCCTTCACTAGAACTAAGGGGCCTAGCCCAAACCATGAAAAACAACCCCAGACCATTATTCCTCCTCCACCAAACTTTACAGTTGGCACTATGCTTTGGGGCAGGTAGTGTTTTCCTAGCATCTGCTCAAACCAGATTTGTCCGTCAGACTGCCAGATGGAGAAATGTGATTCATCACTCCAGAGAACGAGTTTCCAGAGTCCAACGAGCTTTACACCATTCCAGCCAATGCTTGGCATGGCACATGGTGATCTTAGGCTTGTGTATGGCTGCTCGGCCATGGAAACCCATTTCATGAAGCTCCCAATAAACAGTTATTGTGCTGTCGTTGCTTCCAGAGGCAGTTTTGAACTCGGTAGAGAGTATTGCAACCGAGGACAGACTATTTTTACACACTTCAGCACTCGGTGGTCCCGTTCTGTGAGCTTGTGTGGCCTACCACTTTGTGGCTGAGCCGTTGTTGCTCCTAGACATTTCAACTTCACAATAACAGCACTTACAGTTGACAGGGGCAGTTCCAGCAGGGCAGAACTGAGTTGTTGGAAAGGTGGCATCCTATGATGGTGCCACATTGACAGTCACTGAGCTCTTCAGTAAGTTCATTGTTTGCCAATGTTTGTCTATGGAGATTGCATGGTTGTGTGCTCGATTTTATACACCTGTCAGCAATGGGTGTGGCTGGAATAGCCGAACCCACAAATTTTAATGGTTGTCCACATACTTTTGTATGTATAGTGTATCATCCTGCCTCTGCACATGCTTCCCTTAGTTACCTTCTCTCTCATAGAAACACACATCTCAGTGTGAGAGAAGTGATTTGTAGTCGTAAGTGACATTTTAGGTCAAGATTAACAGCCTGTGTCGTATAGCTCTTTGCTTCTCTCTAAGTTTATTCAAGTTCTTGTACAGTGCAATACAAGGTCAAAACGGCAAGAGTCTAGCAAATCACACCAGCTGTAGTAAAACAATCCATATTTCTCTTAACGCTGTACTGATTTACTTATTCCCTGTGTAAGGATATCACCTCAATCCACGTCCAGACAAATAGAATGTATGAGTAATCTATTCAGTGTTTTCAGAGTTCCGTGCTCTACATTCTAATGATCAGCCAGGCTCCAATGATAATGAATGCAAGGCAGAGGCCTCTGTCTGTCTGCTTATCAGAAACCCACTGCTCAGCCTTAACTTGATTTTAAATTCAAATTAAGTACAAAATCAATGGTTGTCCACATACTTTTGAATGCTGTTTTTTTTGGCACTCCATATTTATGATATTTATTTTTTTGTAACTCAGAGAGAAGTCAAACTAAGCAATCAGTGATGGCTTGGAGGAGGGTGAAATATTTGTCCTTGATTTGCATCTTCTAGAATTAATAAATGATTATAAGCAAACTATAATCACTTCATTTGAGTGTAGACCTGCAGCATTATTGTCAGCAGTACGTGATCGCCATTATTAATTCACAGTGCATTCAAAAAGTATTCAGACCCCATCCCCTTTTCTACATTTTGTTAAGTTACAGTCTTATGCTAAAATTGATTAAATACTTTTTCTCCGCATCAACTTACACACAATATCACATAAGCGAAAACATTTATTCATTTTTTTTATAAATGTATAAAAAATAAACTGAAATACCTTATTTACATAAGTATTCAGGTCCTTTGCTATGAGACTTGAAGTTGCGCGCAGGTGCATCCTGTTTCCATTGATCATCCTTGAGATGTTTCTACAACTTGATTGCAGTCCACCTGTGGTAAATTTAATTGATTGGACATGACTTGAATAGCCAACACCTGTCTATATAAGATCCCACAGTTGACAGTGCATGTCGGAGCAAAAACCAAGCCATGAGGTAAATGGAATTGTCCGAAGAGATCCGAGACAGGATTGTGTCGAGGCACAGATCTGGGGAAGGGTACCAAAAAATGTCTGCAGCATTGAAGGTCCCCAAGAACACAGTGGCCTCCATCATTCTTAATTGGAAGAAGTTTGAAAACACCAAGAGACTTCCTAGAGCTGGCCGCCCAGCCAAACTGAGCAATCAGGGGAGAAGGGCCTTGGTCACCAAGTACCCGATGGTCACTCTGACAGAGCTCTAGAGTTCCTCTGTGGAGATAGGAGAAACCTTCCAGAAGGACAACCATCCCTGCAGCACTCCACCAATCAGGCCTTTGTGGTAGAGTGACCACCATCTTGGAGTTTGCCAAAAGCACCTAAAGACTCTCAGACCATGAGAAACAAGATTTTCTGGTCTGATGAAACCAAGATTAAACTCTTTGGCCTGAATGCCAAGCATCACGCCTGGAGGAAACCAGGCACCATCCCTACGGTGAAGCATGGTGGTGGAAGCATCATGCTGTGGGGATGTTTTCAGCGGCAGGGACTGGGAGACTAGTCTGGATCGAGGCAAAGATGAACAGAGCACAGAAAGATCATTGATGAGAACCTGCTCCAGAGCCCTCAGGACCTCAGACTGGGGCAAAGGTTAACCTTCCAACAGGACAATGACCCTAAGGACACAGCCAAGACAACGCAGGAGTGGCTTCGGGAGTGGCCCATCCAGAGCCCGGATTGAACATCTCTGGAGAGACTTGAAAATAGCTGCAACGCTCCCATTCAACCTGAGAATGGGAGAAACACCCCAAATACCAGGTGTGCCAAGCTTGTAGCGTCATACCCAATAAGACTTGAGGCTGTAATCACTGCCAAAGGTGCTTTAACAAAGTACTGAGTAAAGGGTCTGAATAATTACGTAAATGTGTTATTTCAGTTATTTTGGGTTTAACTTTTTTTTGCTTTGTTATTATGGGGTATTGTGTGTAGATTGATGAGGGGGAAAAAACAATTTAATACATTTAGAATAAGGCTGTAATCTAACAAAATGGAGAAAGTCAAGGGGTCTGAATACTTTCCGAAAGCACCATAACTCCTGGTCTTAATGAGGTAATTTGCATTCTTGAATAGCTTTGCGGTTACGACACAACAAAACACGACCTGCTGAGCTCTACCTGCTATAATAAGCGCAATGCATTTAGAGAATGGAGAGAAGCTTATAGGTGGAGAGAAAATAACAATACCTGAAAACAACGGAGGAGGGGGATTAAAGGGGAGAGTTGCTCTCATTCCTTGCCGTTCCTGCCCTAGGCCATATTAGCAGGATATATGACGCAGGACACCTTGTCTACAGGGAGAACTCTGCATCCCCCAGCAGGAAGTGGGAAAAGTTGTTCCTAAACCCCCTGACCTCCAAAATGAGACCTAGAACCCTGTTGCCATGCCAATGGCATGTCTATAAACCCCCGTTCATGACAGCTGTCTTATAGTTTCAGCAGGTTCCAGTTAGGTTTTTTCTCTAGTCTACGACGCAAGTCCATCAAATTAAATCACGCATGTCTGCTGCAGAGAGTGAGAGAAAACAGAAAGGGAGGGGACAAAGTCAGCTATCTTTAACATTGTCTGGGTTCCCTTTTTCAAAAAAATCACAGAGCTTTTGACTCACCCTCATAAGTCAGGCTGGTAAAGAAAAAAATAATTAACATGTGTCCTCTCAGAATTCTAATAATGGTCCCTTCAGCTCAAGGTTTCTTCTGTGTGTGAAGATAGGGAGACTGATAAAACTTTGTGTGTGTGTGTGAGAGTGAGTGAGTGAGAGAGCGAGTGAGTGAGAGAGCGAGTGAGTGAGAGAGCGAGTGTGTGAGAGAGCGAGTGTGTGAGAGTGAGAGTGTGTGAGAGAGAGAGAGAGAGAGTGTGAGAGTGTGAGAGAGTGGGCGGCTATAGCTCATGCCTTTTATCCAGAGAGAACACGTGTACAGAGACTTATTATACCCAGTGTCAAATCCACTCCTAGCCCTAGACACGTCATGGAGGTTTGGAAAGGAATAGACAGGTATAAGCAGTTTAGAAATAGCTACACGTTAACGTCTGACAGGCTAGGTGGAAAATCCTCTGAGAACTATGTGCCTTGGGCTAGAGGTCGAATTGCATGTATTGGCTGTACCTTAGGAAATTAAATAATTGAGACAGCATTGTCAATCAGAGTCCTATAAGGAAGTGGGCATTGATTGGTAAGGCCAAACCTCAGCGAAAATATTCATCAACCCATCCCATGTTCTCTAGTTTTGATCAGTCTGCCCAAACCCTTGACTCACTTGAACTCAGCTGTGAGGAGGTTGAAGCCGTTGTAGAGATGTCTCTCAGACGACACCCTAGGTAGGTAGGAGGGTAGGAGTAGCTGTCCTGGCTCTGATCCGTCAGGAAGTTAGACACCAAGAACCCTTCAACACAAAGAATCAACATTATTCTTACTTTTCACACATTCAGAGAGGTTGCAGACCATTCAGGCAAGCCCAGGATCCCTACACATAGCAAGAGCAGACTTATCATTAGGCTGCCTAGTTGGTTTTGTAGCAACACACAGATTTAGTCATACCATCCAAATAAATCTACACGACACTGGTTAAAATAAAAATGTGATGCAGTTACGAGGAGGACATTCGAGGTAAAATATGTAACATAGGTCTTAGACTGGGTGACATCTGAGATCTGTTTCCATGTTATTTAGCACTGTGGTGCGGTCAGCCTAACGCATCACCGGGGGCATGCTGCCTGTTCTCTATGACATCTACAACACTCGGTGTTAAAGGAAGGCCAAGAAGATCATTAAGGACCTCAGTCACCCAAGCCATCGACTTTACTCGGCTACTGTCTATTTACGGAGTCAGTACAGGTGCATCAGTGCCAAGACCGAGACAAAAAAACTGCTTCTATTACCGGGCCATCAGACAGTTTTATTATTGTTTTAACCCTTTTCTGCCCAATTTCGTGGTATCCAATTGGTAGTTACAGTCTTGTCTCATCGCTGCAACTCCGGTACGGACTCGGGAGAGGTGAAGGTGGAGAGCTGTGCGTCCTCCGAAACACAACCCAACTAAGCCACACAGCTTCTTGACACAATGCCCCCTTAACCCAGAAGCCAGCCACACCAATGTGTCAGAGGAAACACTGTGCACCTGGCGACCGTGTCAGCGTGCACTGCGCCCGTGCGCCACAGGAGTCGCAGGTGAGCGATGGGACAATGACATCCCTGCCGGCCAAACCCTCCCCTAACCTGGACGACACTGGGCCAATTGTGCGCCGCCCCATGGGTCTCCCGGTCGCGGCCGGCTGCGACAGAGGCTGGACTCGAACCAGGATCTCTAGTGGCATTGCGGCTAGCCATCACTAGCCGTCTATTAGGTGATGCACACTCACTCACACAAAAAACACAAGCTATGACACACACACCTCATACTCACAATCTAATGCTGCCGTCCCACGTCGTAGAGACATTGAACCACTGGACACTTCCTGTATCACACTGAGTATTTAAATACTGTATTCCCAACATAGCTCATTCTAATATCTCTGCGACTGTATCTGTAATTACATAGTTACACTGTTTATACACACAGCATATTTAATATATACCTGATTCTTGACATAGCTCACTCTGATTATATCTACTGCTGTACATATCTTTTAGTATATCTTGTGTAAATTCTTCTGGTGTAGATACTTATAGATTGCATTTGGATTACTGTTACAGTGCTATTTGGGCTGTTAATTGGAGTCGCCCAGACGTTCTTGTTTTTATCTGTACTTCAAAAAAATATATACATTATTTGTGTACTTGTTTGACATTTTACTACATTGTTAGGAGCTAGTAACATAAGCATTTCACTGCACCCACTACAACAAGAAAGGCGCAGCAGCGCCTCTTCAACCTCAGGAGGCTGAAGAAATTCGGCTTGTCACATAAAGCACTCACAAACTTCTACAGATGCACAATCGAGAGCATCCTGTCGGGCTGTATCACCGCCTGGTACGGCAACTGCTCCGCCCACAACCGTAAGGCTCTCCAGAGGGTAGTGAGGTCTGCAGAACGCATCACCAGGGGCAAACTACCTGCCCTTCAGGACACCTACACCACCCGATGTCACAGGAAGGCCATAAAGATCATCAAGGACAACAACCACCCAAGCCACTGCCTGTTCACCCCGCTATCATCCAGAAGGCGAGGTCAGTACAGGTGCATCAAAGCAGGGACCGAGAGACTGAAAAACAGCTTCTATCTCAAGGCCATCAGACTGTTAAACAGCCACCACTAACATTTAGCGGCCGCTGCCAACATACTGACTCAACTCCAGCCACTTTAAAAATGGGAATTGATGGAAATTATGTTAAAATGTACCACTAGCCACTTTAAACAATGCCACTTAATATAATGTTTACATACCCTACATTACCCATCTCATATGTATATACTGTACTCTATATCATCTACTGCATCTTGCCATCTTTATGTAATACATGTACCACTAGCCACTTTAAACTATGCCACTTTATGTTTACATACCCTACAGTACTCATCTCATATGTATATACCGTACTCTATACCATCTACTGCATCTGCCATGCCGTTCTATACCACCACTCATTCATATATCTTTATGTACATATTCTTTATCCCTTTACACTTGTGTGTGTGTGTAAGGTAGTAGTTGTGGAATTGTTAGGTTAGATTACTTGTTGGTTATTACTGCATTGTCGGAACTAGAAGCACAAGCATTTCGCTACACTCGCATTAACATCTGCTAACCATGTGTATGTGACTAATAACATTTGATTTGATTTGAACATCTGCTAAACGGTGTACTCAACCAATAAACGTTTATTTGATTTGTTGGTGTTAGAAGGACAGGCTGCTACCGAAGAGGGGGGAACTGCACTACATCGGTTAAGTGTCAGGAAGACACCTGACATCTGGCCTTACAGAAAATAAACAAATTAGAAAGCTGCTATTACACAAAGAGGTGTTTTCCTCTCGGGGTTGAGCATCTGCAGTGAGGACAGCTGACTACTAGAGAACACACTGACACTACTATTCACTTATTGTGGTGCTAATGCTAGTGAACGAATGCTTAAAAAGGCAGTTGACCATACCGGTTTCACGTTAGCGTCGGCTTTCTAGGAACAAAGCCTTTATTAGGAATGAAATATTAAAACACGACTGTCTGTTAAAGATGCATGCACATATCAAACTGTTCAGTGGACATTATTTTCTTCCTGATTGGTCCTCACCTCTTCCTTGTGAGTCTGGATTGGGCCTTCCCTCCAAGTAATTGGTCAGTGCGGCCAGCTTGCACCTCTTGTTGATCCCCAGCCATGACCCTCCTTCCTTCCCCTCTTCCAGGTCTAGCCCTGACAACACACAACAATCACATCACACTCCACGTCATCCCATAACTCCCACATTAACCTTCTTCACATTTTAACACCTCCGTGACTGAAAATAGAACAGGTGTAACTGACTAGTGAGATTGAATGCTACAGTGCATTCGGAAAGTATTCAGACCCCTTGACTTTTCCCACATTTTGTTACGTTACAGCCTTATTCTAAAACGGATTACCGTTTTTTTCCTCCTCACCAATCTACACACATTATCCCATAATGACAAAGCAAAAACTGTTTTTTTGAAATATCCCATTAACAGAAGTATTCACACCTTTTACTCAGTACTTTGTTGATGCACCTTAGGCAGCAGTTACAGCCTTGAGTGTTCTTGGGTATGACGCTACAAGCTTGGCACACATGTATTTGGGGAGTTTCTCACATTCTTCTCTGCAGATCCTCTCAAGCTCTATCAGGTTGAATGGGGAGCATCGCTGCACAGCTATTTTACATTTTACATTTTAGTCATTTAGCAGACGCTCTTATCCAGAGCGACTTACAGTAGAGTGCATACATTTTTATTACATTTTTACATACTGAGACAAGGATATCCCTACCGGCCAAACCCTCCCTACCGGCCAAACCCTCCCTAACCCGGACGACGCTATGCCAATTGTGCGTCGCCCCACGGATCTCCCGGTTGCGGCCGGCTGCGACAGAGCCTGGGCGCGAACCCAGAGACTCTGGTGGCGCAGCTAGCACTGCGATGCAGTGCCCTAGACCACTGCGCCACCCGGGAGACCGAGGTCTCTCCAGTGATGTTCGATCGGTTTCAAGTCCGGGCCCTGGATGGGCCACTCAAGGACATTGAGTGACTTGTTCGAAAGCCACTCCTGCGTTATCTTGGCTGTGTTCTTAGGGTCGTTGTCCTATTGGAAGGTAAACCTTCGCCCCAGTCTGAGGTCCTGAGCAGGTTTTCGTCAAGGAGCTATCTGTACTTTGCTCTGTTCATCTTTCCTTGATCCTGACTAGTCTTCCAGTCCCTGCTGCTGAAAAACATCCACACAGCATGATGCTGCCACCCCCATGCTTCACCGTAGGGATGGTGGCAGGTTTCCTCCAGACGTGACGCTTGGCATTCAGACCAAAGTGTTCAATCTTGGTTTCATCAGACCAGAGAATCTTGGTTCTCATGGTCTGAGAGTCTTTTGGTGCCTTTTGGCAAATTCCAAGCGGGCTGTCATGTGCCTTTTACTGAGGAGTGGCTTCCCTCTGGCCACTCTACCACAAAGGCCTGATTGGTGGAGTGCTGTGAAGATGGGAGAACTTTCCAGAAGGACAACCATCTCCACAGAGGAACTCTAGAGCTCTGTCAGAGAAACCATCGGGTTCTTGGTCATCTCCCTGACCAAGGCCCTTTTCCCCCGATTGCTCAGTTTGGCCGGGCAGGGTCTTGAGAGAATCTTGTTTCTCATGGTCTGAGAGTCTTTAGGTGCTTTTGGCAAACTCCAAGATGGTGGTCACTCTACCACAAAGGCCTGATTGGTGGAGTGCTGCAGGGATGGTTGTCCTTCTGGAAGGTTTCTCCTATCTCCACAGAGGAACTCTAGAGCTCTGTCAGAGTGACCATCGGGTACTTGGTGACCAAGGCCCTTCTCCCCTGATTGCTCAGTTTGGCTGGGCGGCCAGCTCTAGGAAGTCTCTTGGTGTTTTCAAACTTCTTCCAATTAAGAATGATGGAGGCCACTGTGTTCTTGGGGACCTTCAATGCTGCAGACATTTTTTGGTACCCTTCCCCAGATCTGTGCCTCGACACAATCCTGTCTCGGATCTCTTCGGACAATTCCATTTACCTCATGGCTTGGTTTTTGCTCCGACATGCACTGTCAACTGTGGGATCTTATATAGACAGGTGTTGGCTATTCAAGTCATTTCCAATCAATTAAATTTACCACAGGTGGACTGCAATCAAGTTGTAGAAACATCTCAAGGATGATCAATGGAAACAGGATGCACCTGCGCGCAACTTCAAGTCTCATAGCAAAGAGTCTGAATACTTATGTAAAATGGTTTTTCTGTCTTTTTATTTTTAATTTGCAAACACCTGTCATTATGGCGTATTGTGTGTAGATTGCTGAGGATTTTTTTTATTGAATCCATTTTAGAATAAGGCTGTAATGTAACAATGTGGAAAAAGTCAAGGGGTCTGAATACTTTCCAAAGGCACTTTGTCCGTGTTTGGCTGCTGCCCCTGCGGTAAGAGACTTAACGAAAGGAGACATCACTGCCACTATAAATGTACACGCACTTACACACACACACACACACACACACTTACACACACACACACACACACACATGAGATGAGATGTCAGCTGAGAGAGCAACAAGCAATATGTGTTTATTTGATGATGTATGCTCTGGGTCTGAATCACTCCATCCCTCTGTCTGCCTGGGCCTGTGGAGCCTCCTGTAGACCCACAACTAGATGTATGGATGCTGACAGATGGGACACCACGGTACGCAACGCCATAATAAAACAGACAAGGGATTGCAGCTGCTGTGACTGTCATGTATTTGTTTGTAGACCTTTTTAATAAAGGCTCATTATAGAGCTATTAGTTTCCCCCTCTGCACAGTGAAACAGCAGTGATGTGTGTTGGTTAGAGACAACCCAGAGGAAATACTGTGTCTGTGGCTGCTCTTTCTCTGAAACGATAGTTGCGTCTTGTCTCTTGCATACAGAGGAGGCCCTTTATTACAATCAGTGGATTTCTCATCCATCCTTAACCAATGACGTGACGGTTTATGATTTGGGGGTGAATGGCTATGTGGGACAAGATGTGTGGCGTCCATTTTAAACATCATCTCTATTTCTTCCTGTTGTTGTCAAGTTCTCCCTAGGAGAGGTGGGTGTGGAGTCGGACGCAGGAAAGTAAGAATTGCAAGAAGGGTGTTTATTTACAAGTCCATCAAGAACAGGCACAGGACCACAACAGCAGCCACTAAAAAACAGGAACGCAGTCCAGAAAAAACACCTGTTCAACAAACCAAACGCAACCCAAACAAATGACAGATACACAAACAATCCCGCATAAAACCTAGAGGGTAGGGTGAGATTAAATACCCCACTGATTAACCTAAACTAGACACAGGTGAACAACAAGACAGACAAAACCAAACAAAAAAGAAAAGGGATCGGTGGCAGCTAGTAGACCGGCGACGACGACCGCCGAGCGCCGCCCGAACAGGGAGAGGAGCCACCTTCGGTGGAAGTCGTGACAGTTGTATAATGTTTATACTCATCGTCATGGGGATGCACTAATAGGAAAGGCATATACTTGTGTATTTATCACCCAACTGAATAAAAATGTTAATCTCTCAACTTCAAATCTGTATTGGCATGATTTATATTACGCCTTCCCTTAATTATGTTGCTTGTAAAACCAATATTGCCTTGATTAATAATCCATAGCTCCGTCGTTGGGTTTGCATTCTTTCAATTCAGTTGATATCTTTGCATGCATTTGTTTCCTCTCTGACTGAGCCTTGGCGGAACTAAAGATGTATATTTCAAATGTATCATCTCTCAACTTTTTATCTCAAATGCCCTCAATTTAATGTTGTTAGCACTGACCCTGAAGAAGGCACATTGATGCCGAAACGTTGGTGTTTTTTTTACCCAATACTGGGAGGTTATATTTATGGAGTGTGCGCCTCTTTGTTTTTATAGCACTGTCAGCCAAGCAGCTGTAATATTTATTCATTCAAGACTGTGGTGGTAGAAGATTATCCATTTATTCAGGAGCAAAGACTCCCTCAGACTCTTAACTGTCATCTCATGACATCCCACAATGCAATTCCATTTTTTGGCAGGTTTTTTATTTTTCCTTTAAGAAGGAAAACAGCAGTAGATCAGATCGCAGCAGCATTTCTCAGATGGTTTCCATGGTGTATGGTCCATTTTAATGTTGATGAGTAACAGTAATGCATATTCTCTTAGTATCACCCAAAGGCAGTATCCTATCCTCAGCTAAAGCAAAAACAAATGAGTTACTTAGCTGAGCTCTGCATCTAGAGCATGGAATGGCTCTCCAGTGCCCATGTGTTAAACCAGATGCCTTAAAAGAAGTAATAGTTCATTTTGGCTCTGAAATGTTTGGGACCATGTTTGGAAATCGGCAGTGTTCAAAAAGCATCTGCTCTGCATCCCTTCAACTTTCAGCTACTTTGTCTAATTTACCAAGATGTTGTAATGGTATTCTGATTATATACAGGCAATTTGAGTTGACCTGGGAGATTCCATTAAGTTTTAAAGACCCCGGTTCTTTTCTTAACACAGCTGAAGTTGACTGGCTTTTCTTTGTTCACAGAGTAACTAGGACGTGACGGTCAGATCAGATGTTGCTATGGGTGGTCTTTCTGTTGGGATTAGAGCTGCTGTCTTTCTGTTGGGATTAGAGCTGCTGGCTAAACAGTCAGCTGTTTAGCCCTCATGAAATGCATAAAACTGCATCAAAGAAATTGTTTACCCTTGGACTTGCCTAGATACCTCATACCCCCGACTCCACTGGTGGTTATAAATGCCGATTCAACCAATGTCAAAAACATCAGCAAGCTCGGCACAGCAGCAAGGCGCAAAATAAGGCACTACTTAAACACTTCAGAATAATGGACTGCATTCCATTAAAACAAATATACTATCCTGCATGGGGATTATCATTCTGGCCAGCTAGATCTTCAAAGTGCTGTTTCTAAAGCTTCACAGAGAACTTCCTCTTCCGGTTGGTTCCTCTTCCCGTTGGTCATGCAGCAGAAATTTAGGTTTTGATATTCACATACTCTGGCAAGAATATCAGAAATACTTCTTTCCATTGTGCTTTTGGGTGAGACTATTGAGCTTAGACCTCAATGTGTCCAAACAATATGTGAGTATTTGTCTGGGTTGGGACCGAGAGTAATCTTCACAAATAGCTCCATCTCTCCACAGCCCAATGAGCCCAAAGCACCATTTGGTCACCTCTCTGTAGGTTTGCAGTTTTATATACATATCAAGAGAGGGGTTATTTGTGAAGAAGAGTATCAAAACCGAGTCGTCAACAGGCAGTGAAGCTGCAAATATTGTACCCATGGAAGGAAGCTACAAGACGATAATATGCAACAAAGTAACAACATGGTTTCTGTCATTACTGTAGTTACCAGCAGTTACATTGCCAAAAGTTTTTGTATCATTCTGGTTTGGCTTTCATCGGCTAGACTTTGATATTGTTTGGTTTTACTAGCACACTGACTTACTGGCCTTTTTTAAATTCCTCTGCCCTAGGACATTTACACCAGATGAGAAGTGGTAACACAAACAGATACCCTTTGCAAATGAGCAAGGTCTACTCTTTTCCCAGCTTAATTGCTTATTGCGGCATAAACAAATTTACAAGCTCGGACAGGCAAATTACCTTCTAATTAATTGGAAGAGATAAGCATTTAGCAGACAGCGGAACCCCTCATGTCAGACATTTGATTTTGTTAGTCCCTCTGTCAGTGGCTTTTTGTAGATGTTATTATCAAACAATTCTCAATCTCATGCCGGGAGAGTAATCTTCTCTCTTCTCATATAGCGCTTTAGAAGAAGCGCAACTCGAGGATGGAAACAGGAAACAGTTAAGACTTTGATGTATTTAACTTTTGACCCTGGCCACTGACTCCACAGATCAGAGCCATAGCAGGTATCTGGATACCTGTCTGGAGGTTAGATATTGATGCAGTGTTGCTCCAGTCTACACATTTGACTGATGATGCTACTGATGGCTGTCAGAAACAACTGACAAGGCAATTAATTCACTTTCAACACTTGTGTTGGTTGTGATTCATTCATTCATTTTCCTGTACTGCAGTTGAAAAGACTTTCATGTCGGAGAGGCGTTCCAAATAGAAGTAGGATCTCTTTTCAGCCAGGGCAGGAGAGACGTAAACAGACTCGAGGTCTAGTTAGACTGGAGGACGATTTGCAACGGCCTACTGTTTAATTTATTTTTGTATTTAAAAGAAAAAATCACCTCATCTGATTGCCATCTATTGCTACAATTTACCATTGTCTAGTTTTTATTTGGCATTTCAATTTCCTTTACAAATGCAGCGGCTCCATTAATCGCTGCAAAGCTGAACAGGAAATAATAGCAAATTTTATAAAGGATGACCCTCACAATTAAACAGAACTTTAATCGGTCACCAACTTGCATGTGTAATTTCCTCTCATGGTGTCCAATGCAGGGCCAAAGAAGACACTATGTGTTACTATGGAAACAGAGGCAACACCGAACCCATCCATCTAAATCCAGGTCTGCATTTCTTTCATGTGGAATTGCTTTTGCATTAATATACATGTTTGTGCGTGTGTGTGTATAATTATACTATATTCTATCATTGCACCATACAAGCATGCAGGATTTTGACTATGAGCCTATGCCTCTGTATGTGAGTGCATGTTTTGGGGGATAACATGCACATTTTGTAGGAATCTCTGTTCTCTAGCAATGCTGTGTGTCTGCTACAGCAGGAATCTATGGTTTGAGTAACTCCCTGTTGGAGACCCCGTGGAGGAAGCTGCAGCATGGGAAGAGACTGTTCACCAGTGTAGTGAACCAACCCTTGCCCTGTGACGTTCTGGTCCATGACCTGCTAAACGTCCTCAACAACGAGGAGCTGTGAGTTTACCACACACTCGCTATCAATAACACAGTAAATTCTTCATCAATACATGTACATGCACACTCAAAACACTAAACATGAAGACACACACCTGCACAATGTGCAGTTCAGTTTACATTTTGAAGCGGTCAATGTGACATGGCATAATCTACATTAAAACATATACCTACAGTACCAGTCAAAAGTTTGGACACACCTTCTCATTCAAGGGTTTTTCTTTATTTTTACTATTTTCTACATTGTAGAATAATAGTGAAGACATCAAAACTATGAAATAACACATATGGAATCATATCGTAACTCAAAAAGGGGTGAGTTGGACCGCAGAGTGAAGGAAAAGCAGAATATGTGGGAACTCCTTCAAGACTGTTGGAAAAGCATTCCAGGTGAAGCTGGTTGAGAGAATGCCAAGAGTGTGCAAAGCTTTCATCAAAGCAAAGGGTGGCTACTTTGAAGAATCACAAATATAAAATATATTTAGATTTGTTTAACACTTTTTTTGGTTACTACATGATTCCATATGTGTTATTTCATAGTTTTGATGTCTTCACTCTTATTCTACAATGTAAAAATAAAGAAAAATCCTTGAATGAGTATGTGTGTCCAAACTTTTGACTGGTACTGTACATACTCACTGTCACTCGTAAGATATTTGGTAGTAACTTACAAGGACATGTGTCTGAGGGTAACACTTCTACACATTTACTAAGGCTATAAATATGTTTACTCATTATTGGTTTGCGAGTACCACAGGTGGACATTCAACATGGCTACATGGGGATCGAACGTGAACACCACTTGACTAAGAGAACATATAGTCCTGCACACATTACATGAATGTGCAATTAGGAAAATAGTACACTGCTGTTGTTGGAATCTTGCGCTTTTATGTTGAATTAATTGCAAAGCTTTTAATCAGTTAACTTTTGCTCTCCACAGACTACGCCTACCTCACTCTCTTATAGGTTTATCAGCTCCACAATGTGCATTATGTAGTGCTGAAATGTATGTCCTATTATATAAGTAGTTTTTGAAACTTTCAGTTCAGTAGAAACGTTCTTTTCTGTTTTTCTCCATGCACCTGGTAACACTGAAAACTCTTAATTCATGAGGTTTGAGGGAGAAGTTGAGAACCGTATCTTTTCTGAAGGTACGCCCCTTTCTGTTCCAAATCTCTGTGACAGTCTGAGGAGGATTGAGTGAGAACGGTTTCTGTTTTTATTCTTTAGGAACACTCCTGACCCGGTTCAGGAGAGCCAGGGTGAAGGGTACAGCAGCCCCATGCTGCGGGTCCTGTCCTCCGTGTGTGTTCGATCCCCTCACTATGGCACAAGGTCAGAGTCCTCCCAGTCCATGACACCAATTAACTAGGCCAGACTCCTAGAGATACAATATAATACCAGAGTGTCTTTTGTGATAAACCTTGCCAATGTCCAACCTAGTGTTCTTATTTAATTCTGTGGTCAGAGTCCCATTCTGTGCTCCCAGTCCCACCAATTGGCTCTCCATTTATCATGCGGTGCCTGCCATCAGACATGAGGGCTGTGCTTGTGGGGTTTAAAAGCAGGGACATATTCGTAGGGCACCGAGGGAAATGAAAACAATTGGTTCTTATTTGACAAATCCATTGTCGTCTTCATTAGTGCGCACCGTAGCAAACGGCAGACGTTTTGCAACAAATTATTTTCTTATTGGACAAATCCAGTTAGTATCTCTCTGTTTCAGTCTGTTTAGCTCTGTTGCTGCATAATAATAACGCACCATACATCATACAGCTCCTCGTGCATATAATCTCATCTATAACCAGCATGCCCCTGGCCTCCAGTCTAGTGTGATAATGAAAGGTGATTAGGGAGCTCTTCCCCAGCATCACAATATGCGTTTTCCCCGTATTTAAGCCCCTGATCTCGTTTCACCCCTCTATTTATCTGATGTTTTGTGTCTCTGCCTTTTTCAGGACCAATACCATTATCCTCATAGACTCATCAGGGAACGTGACCTTCACAGAGCGCACCATGCTCAACTGTGACATCAGCCAATGGAGCACAAGCTCTTTCCAGTTCAAACTCAAGGACTGAAGATGGCTATATGGGAATTACACTGTGCCTTTCTGCATCCCTCCTCCTATCCATCCTCCCACAGCAAGCTCTGGTTACACCGTAGTGGAATGAACATTTTCCTTTTTCCATTTAAAATGGTGGTGGGAGAGAGTGAAATTATGGCACATATTTGGAAAGAGTTTGATTTGCATTTGTCAAGTAGTTGTCTTTGGGTGTTATGGGTGTTATTTAATCTTAAATTATATCAAAGAACTTGCTATTCTTATTCAAATATTTTTCATTGTGTGCTTAAAAAGTGGTTTTATTGCCAAAGAACAAATGTAATTTATCAAACTAAAATAATCTTTTTACATTTCACATTGCATCTATTTACTCAGCACTGGATTGCTGAGGAAGACGAGAACTAAAAGGTTGATACGTAATTTCTGGCTTCGTGGCTCAGACTGCCATCTTCTAGGCAAGTTGGTTTGTATCTCAAGAGTGTAAAATGGTAACACTCATAGAAGCAGCAGCAGCCATCACCTATCCGTACAAATAATGACAGGTTTGATTTCCTAAATGTTCATCTCAGGTGTTATAACTTTCCTGTGACATAATTATGAAGGCGTATTACGACAGCCTGCCTTGTACTATAATAATTATCATTGCACCGGATTTTGACTTTGTGACCCAGGTTTGCTAGTTACAAGTAAATCACAGAGGAAAGGACTTTAAATGTTTTTTCTAAATGGTAAGCAAAGTGTTTTATTTTTATTTTTTCTGCCTTGTTCCACATACTGCATAGGAGAACAGATTGCCTTGCTGTGAAATAACTGAAAGGATTCCTTTTGTCACTCACACCTTCAGTGTTCTGTGGTTCTTACCCACTTTTTCTCTATGTATAACAGTCCGTTACTCTCACAAATTGTAATGACCATTTCAAATTTTGTGTGTTGATGTTGAGGAGCCCAGTGGTTTTATGTAACTGACCGCAGGTATCCATAGAAGTATCGAAACCCCTGTTTACCATGTCACTGTTGTCTTGATATAAATTGTGAATAAAGTACTTTTTCATCTGTATTATAAACTCAATCTATATTGCAAATGTATAGTATTCTTTCAAGAATATATCTTATCAGCCAGTTTTTTATTAGACAATCACAAGCTTATTAAAGTGGGGCTCCCGAGTGGCGCAGCAGTCAAAGGCACTGTATCTCACTGCAGTCCCTAGTTCAAATCCAGGCTGCATCACATCCGGCTGTGATTGGGAGTCCCATAGGGTGGCACACAATTAGCCCAGGGTTGGCCGTCATTGTAAATAAGAATTTGTTCTTATCTGAATTGCCTAGTTAAATAAAGGTAAAAAAATAATAATATATACATTAAAAAAACCAGTGTTGGTGTATGGTTGGTAACTGAATAAGCTGTGGTCATTGCAATGTTGATGTTTATATACTGAACAAAAATATAAACACACATGCAACAATTTCATAGATTTGACTGAGTTACAGTTCACATGAGGAAATTGGTTAATTTAAATTAATTCATAAGGCCCTAATCTATGGATTTCACTAATATGCATCTGTTAGTCACGTATACAGTGCCTTCGGAAACTATTCAGACCCCTTGACTTTTTCCATATTTTATTATGTTACAGCCTTATTCTAAAATGGATTAAATAAATACATTTTTTTGCAAATGTTATTAAATATTTAAAAAACATATACCTTATTTACATAAGTATTCAGACCTTTTGCTATGAGACTCGAAATTGAGCTCATGTGCATCCTGTTTCCATTGGTCATCCTTGAGATGTTTCTACAACTTCACTGGAGTCTACCTGTGGTAAATTCAATTGATTGGACATGATATGGAAAGGCACACACCTGTCTATATAGGGTCCCACAGTTGACAGTGCATGTCAGAGCAAAAACCAAGCCATGAGGTCGAAGGAATTGTCCATAGAGCTCCGAGACAGGATTGTGTCGAAGCACAGATCTGGGGAAGGGTACCAAATCATGTCTGCAGCATTGAAGGTCCCCAAGAACACAATGGCCTCCATCATTCTTAAATGGAAGAAGTTTGGAACCACCAAAACTCTAATTAGAGCTGGCCGCCCGGCCAAACTAAGCAATCGGGGAAGAAGGGCCTTGGTCAGGGAGGTGGCCAAGAACCCGATGGTTACTCTGACAGAGCTCTAGAGTTCCTCTGTGGAGATGGGAGAACTTTCCAGAAAGACAACCATCTCTGCAGCACTCAACCAATCAGGCCTTTGTGGTAGAGTGGCCAGACGGAAGCCACTCCTCAGTAAAAGGCACACAACAGCCCGCTTGGAGTTTGCCAAAAGGCACCTAGAGACTCTCAGACCATGAGAAACAAGATTCTCTGGTCTGATGGAACCAAGATTGAACTCTTTGGTCTGAATGCCAAGCATCACGTCCAGAGGAAACCTGGCACCATCCCTACGGTGAAGCATGGTGGTGGCAGCATTATGCTGTGGGGATGTTTTTCAGCGGCAGGGACTGAAGGACTAGTCAGGATCGAGGCAAAGACGAACGGAGAAAAGTACAGAGAGATCCTTGACGAAAACCTGCTCCAGAGGGCTCAGAACCTTAGACTGGGGCGAAGGTTCACCTTCCAACAGGACAACGACCCTAAGCACACAGCAAAGACAACGCAGGAGTGACTTCGGGACAAGTCTTTGAATGTCCTTGAGTGGCCCAGCCAGAGCCCGGACTTGAACCCGATCTAACATGTCTGGAGAGACATTAATCAATAACGTCACATACACATGGTTAGCAGATGTTAATGCGAGTGTAGCGAAATGCTTGTGCTTCTAGTTCCGACCATGCAGGAATATCTAACAAGTAATTTAACAATTTCACAACTACCTTATACACACAAGTTTAAGGAATGAATAATGAATATGAATATGTACATATAAATATATGGCCGAACGGCATAGGCAAGATGCAGTAGATGGTATAGAGTACAGTATATACATATGAGATTAGTAATGTAGGGTATGTAAACATTATATAAAGTGGCATTGTTTAAAGTGACTAGTGATACATTTATTACATCCAATTTTTTATTATTAAAGTGGCTAGAGATTTGAGTCAGTATGTTGGCAGCAGCCACTCAATCTCAGCCACTCAATCTTAGTTTAACAGTCTGATGGCCTTGAGATAGAAGCTGTTTTTCAGTCTCTCTGTCCCAGCTTTGATGCACCTGTACTAATGATGCACCTGTACTAATGGATGATAGTGGGGTGAACAGGCAGTGGCTCAGGTGGTTGTTGTCCTTGATGATCTTTTTGGCCTTCCTGTGACATCGGGTGGTGTAGGTGTCTTGGAGGGCAGGTAGTTTGCCCCCGGTGATGCGTTGTGCAGACCTCACTACCCTCTGGAGAGCCTTGCAGTTGTGGGCGGAGCAGTTGCCGTACCAGGCGGTGATACAGTCCGACAGGATGCTCTCAATTGTGCATCTGTAAAAGTTTGTGAGTGTTTTTGGTGACAAGCCAAATTTCTTCAGCCTCCTGAGGTTGAAGAGATGCTGTTGCGTCTTCTTCACCACGCTGTCAGTGTGGGTGGACCATTTCAGTTTGTCCGTGATGTGTATGCCGAGGAACTTAAAACTTTCCACCTTCTCCACTACTGTCCCATCGATGTGGATGGGGGGTGCTCCCTCTGCTGTTTCCTGAAGTCCACGATCATCTCCTTTGTTTTGTTGACGTTGAGTCTGATGTTGTGTTCCTGACACCACACTCCGAGGGCCCTCACCTCCTCCCTGTAGGCCGTCTCGTTGTTGTTGGTAATCAAGCCTACCACTGTAGTGTCATCTGCAAACTTGATGATTGAGTTGGAGGCGAGAATGGCCACACAGTCATGGGTAAACAGGGAGTACAGGAGAGGGCTGAGAACGCACCCTTGCGGGGTCGAGACCCAGGGTCTCGAGCTTAATGACGAGTTTGGAGGATACTATGGTGTTAAATGCTAGTCAATGAACAGCATTCTTACATAGGTATTCCTCTTGTCCAGATGGGTTAGGGCAGTGTAATTGCGATTGCGTCGTCTGTGGACCTATTGGGGCGGTAAGCAAATTGGATTGGGTCTAGGGTGTCAGGTAGGGTGGAGGTGATATGATCCTTGATTAGTCTCTCAAAGCACTTCATGATGACGGAAGTGAGTGCTACGGGCGATAGTCATTTAGCTCAGTTACCTTAGCTTTCTTGGGAACAGGAACAATGGCGGCCCTCTTGAAGCATGTAGTAACATCAGACTGGGATAGGGATTGATTGAATATGTCCGTAAACACACCAGCCAGCTGGTCTGCGCATGCTCTGAGGACGCGGCTAGGGATGCCGTCTGGGCCGGCAGCCTTGCGAGAGTTAACACGTTTAAATGTTTTACTCACATTAGCTGCGGTGAAGGAGAGTCCGCAGGTTTTGGTAGCGGGCCGTGTCGGTGGCACTGTATTGTCCTCAAAGCGAGCGAAGAAGTTGTTTAGTTTGTCTGGGAGCAAGACATCGGGGTCCGCGACGGGGCTGGTTTTCTTTTTGTAGTCCGTGATTGACTGTAGACCCTGCCACATTACTCTCGTGTCTGAGCCGACTATCGTTTTGGCAAGTCGGTTAGGACATCTACTTTGTGCATGACACAAGTCATTTTTCCAACAATTGTTTACAGATTATTTCACTTATAATTCACTGTATCACAATTCCAGTGGGTTAGAAGTTTACATACACTAAGTTGACTGTGCCTTTAAACAGCTTGGAAAATTACAGAAGATGATGTCATGGCTTTAGAAGCGTCTGATAGGCTAATTGACATCATTTGAATCAATTGGAGGTGTACCTGTGGATGTATTTCAAGGCCTACCTTCAAACTCAGTGCCCTTTTGCTTGACATCATGGGAAAATCAAAAGAAATCAGCCAAGACCTCAGAAAACAAATTGTAGACCTCCACAAGTCTGGTTCATCCTTGGGAGCAATTTCCAAACGCCTGAAGGTACCACGTGCATCTGTACAAACAATAGTACGCAAGTATAAACACCATGGGACCACGCAGCCGTCATACCGCTCAGGAAGGAGACGCGTCCTATCTCCTAGAGATGAACGTACTTTGGTGCGAAAAGTGCAAATCAATCCCAGAACAACAGCAAAGGACCTTGTGAAGATGCTGGAGAAAACAGGTACAAAAGTATATACAATAAAACGAGTCCTATATCGACATAACCTGAAAGGTCGCTCAGCAAGGAAGAAGCCACTGCTCCAAAACCGCCATAAAAAAGCCAGACTACGGTTTGGAACTGCACATTGGGACAAAGATCGTACTTTTTGGAGAAATGTCCTCTGGTCTGATGAAACAAAAATATATAACTGTTTGGCCATAATGACCATCGTTATGTTTGGAGGAAAAAGGGGGACGCTTGCAAGCCGAAGAACACCATCCCAACCGTGAAGCACGGGGTTGGCAGCCTCATGTTGTGGGGGTTTTTTTGCTGCAGGAGGGCCTGGTGCACTTCACAAAATAGATGGCATCATGAGGGAGGAAAATTATGTGGATATATTGAAGCAACATCTCAAGACATCAGTCAGGAAGTTAAAGCTTGGTCGTAAATGGGTCTTCCAAATGGACAATGACCCCAAGCATACTTCCAAAGTTGTGGCAAAATGGCTTTAGTACAACAAACTCAAGGTATTGGAGTGGCCATCACAAAGCCCTGATCGCAATCCTATAGAAATGGGGGGGCAGAACTAAAAAAGCGTGTGCAAGCAAGGAGGCCTACAAACCTGAGTCAGTTACACTGAAGGCTACCCGAAACGTTTGACCCAAGTTAAACAATTTAAAGGCAATGCTACCAAATACTAATTGAGTGTATGTAAACTTCTGACCCACTGGGAATGTGATGAAAGAAATAAAAGCTGAAATAAATCATTCTCTCTACTATTATTCTGACATTTCACATTCTTAAAATAAAGTGGTGATCCTAACTGACCAAAGACAGGGAATTTTTACTGGGATTAAATGTCAGGAATTGTGAAAAACTGAGTTTAAATGCATTTGGCTAAGGTGTATGTAAACTTCCGACTTCAACTGTACATATGGACAAACGATGTCGGAGCGGAGTGGACTAAGATAGAGTAGAATAGTATAGAATACAGTTTTTACATATGAGATGAAAAATGCCAGATATGTAAATATTAAGTGACTAAGATACCGTAGAATAGAATACAGTATATACATGAGATGAGTAATGCAAGATATGTAAAAACTAAGTGACTAAGATACCATAGAATAGTATAGAATACAGTATATACATATGAGATTAGTAATGCCAGATATGTAAACATTATTAAAGTGACTAGTGTTCCGTTCCTTTAAGTAGCCAGTGATTTCTAGTCTATGCCTATAGGCAGCAGCCTCTCATGTGCTAGTGATGGCTGTTTAACAGTCTGATGGCCTTGAGATAGAAGCTTAAAATAGCTGTGCAGCAACGCTCCCCATCCAACCTGACATAGCTTGAGAGGATCTGCAGAAAAGAATGGGAGAAACTCCCCAAATCAGGTGTGCTAACCTTGTAGCCTCATACCCAAGAAGAATCGAGGCTGTAATTTCTGCCAAAGGTGCTTCAATAAAGTACTGAGTAAAGGGTCTGAATACTTATGTAAAAATGATATTTCATTTTTATTATTAAAAGATTAGCAAGCATTTCTAAGAACCTGTTTTTGCTCTGCCATTGTGGGGTAATGTGTGTAAAATCAATTTAATACATTTTAGAATAAGGCTGTAATCTAACAAAATGTGGAAAAAGTCAATTGGTCTGAATACTTTCCGATGGCACTGTACCTTAAAAAAAGAAAATTGCCTTGCAATGGGCCTCAGGATCTCATCACGGTATTTTTGTGCATTCAAATTGACATTGATAAAATGCAATTGTAGCTTATGTCTGCCCATACCATAACCCCACCGCTACCATGGGGCACTCTGTTCACAATGTTGAGATCAGCAAACCGCTCGCCCACACGACGCCATACTCGTGTTCTCCGGTTGTAAGGCCGGTTGGACGTACTGCCAAATTTTCTAAACAAAGTTGGAGGCGGCTTATGGTAGAGAAATTAACATTCAATTATCTGGCAACAGCTCTGGTGGAAATTCATACAGTCAGCATGCCAATTACATAATCCCTCAAAACTTGAGACATCTGTGGCATTGTGTTGTGTGACAAAATGGCACATTTTAGAGTGGCCTTTTATTGCCCCCAGCACAAGGTGCACCTGTGTAATGATCATGCTATTTAATCCGTTTCTAGATATGCCACATCTGTCAGGTGTATGGATTATCTTGGCAAAGGAGAAATGCTCACCAACAGGGATGTAAATAAATTTGTGTACAACATTTTAGAGAAATATACTTTTTGTGCATTTGCACAATTTCTGGGATCTTTTATTTCAGCTCATGAAACATGGGACCAACACATGTTGCATTTATATTTTTGTTCAGTGTATATTGATTCTGATTTAACTCGCAGACACTTTTGGTTCTTCAGTAAACATGATGGCTATGTCTGTACATTGTATTCATGCTGATTATAAACAGCAGGGTTGTAATCTAATCAGTGGATTGATTATCCATCAAAACAAAGATCTAATTTGATACAATTTCTCATCAATTCTGAAGTTTATACGTTGATGAACGATAGCTACTTTGCATACAATCTTACTGGTGAAGATGATTGCCACCTATCGACAGTATGCGGCCACTGCACTTCTCAACCCAACTGTTCCTACCGTTCTGAATTGTCAACTGTAATCTATTCTAATGTTTGATTGGTCTATTTATTCCGGCAATATTCCGTCCCGAATGAAAGGTCTGCCTTTATCGGTTGGTGATTGGTGTGCTCATCTGAAACTAAATGATGAATGGACACATGAGCGGTCAATCTAAAAAAAAGCCGGTATTGGGGGTGGAACTTCCGAAGCAGTCTGCAGCAGTCGGCAAGATGGCGGAACGGGGAAGGGATCTGTCTGGCCTCGTCAGAAGAATAACATAATTTATATTAGCTAGCAAAGAAAATAAAATGGAGTAAATAAAATAGGTGAGTGATCAAATGTGGTCAATGTTTCTGTGGTTAGTATTTTGTCTAGTCATTTTGACACATGATTGTGTAGCTAAATTGCTTAGCTTCAAGTTTTAGCTAAACTAGCCAGGTTGTTAAAGTTAACTAGCTAGGCTCGTGCGTAGAAGGACAATACAATTTGTCATCTTTCCATGTCGTTCAGTTTAGAAGTCGTCCCATATTGCTAACCATTAGCTAAAGTTTCTGCATTACTTGACATTGCAGGGTGAATCGAGTTTGCCAACTACCTTGCACAGGCAGCAAGCTAACGTTAGCGTTCTGCAGTCAAGCAAGGGTTGCAAAGACTCACACTCATTTCTGTCTGTGTTAGTTATCAATCTTAAAAGTGATTCATAATGTGCTTAGTTGCCACTCGGCTACATTCTACAAGGCATACAGTAACGTATGTCAAAATCATTGCATCTCAATTTTGCTCTCTTGGTTTCAGTCATTGACTGTTATCTTGCTTTTTCTAGCTCTGACAGAGGATTCGCCAGTGGAGGATGAATAGTGCCTAGATCTGAGCAATATAAGCTGAATGCATTGTGATTTCCAATAATTGAGACAGTGATTCTAAAAAAACTGTCTACATTAATGAAAAGAACAATGTAGTCATCTTAGCATATTCAACACTGGTACATGGTCAATACAGGGATTTTTGTATTCTTCTAAATATTGTGTGCAATGTGCTTCTGCATGCCTTTTTAGCTGAAAGCTTATGAGAAATAGTTGCCAAAACAGTCAGGGTGACCCATAGAGCAGTTGTATTTAGTAATTCATAAGACACAGTCAACATGGAGATGGATGACATATTACCCCCCTTACCGTTGGAGCCACCTGATGATTTGAACTCGGAAGGCCTTAATGGTAAAGCGCAGCCTCCAACACCCCCCCTGCAAACGTCCAGTGACGCAGAGGAAATGGACGTTAGCTCTGGTGGTGATGGACACACACACACCACAGCAGGGGGCCAGGGCCTCCAAACCAAGGGCTCCATAACCTTCATTAATAACCTGTCAGATGAGGCCGAACCTAGCACCTCGTGCCCTAGAACAGCCCGCCACGCACCTCCTGTCACCAAGTTCCTGCCAGACCTCAAATTACTCAGAGACATTAAGATCAGTGTCAGTGTCGTAGATACCAGCAGGAGCAAAGATAGGAAGGTGCTGTACACAGGGATAGGTCAGGAGGGTGGTGGTGAAGGGGAGACCAGCTCAGAGGGCCTTAATGGTGAGTTTTATGATGCTGATACAGAGCCAGGGGCTGTGGATGGTAGCTCAGGGCTTGGGGTGGTCGGTGTCAGTGCAGGGAGGAGAGGGGAGGAGGCAGAGGCAGACCTGGAGAACAAAGTGGAGTTTGCGGTCCTAGATGAGCTGGAGGACTTCAGTCAGGACTTCCTGGACACGGAGGATGTGCAGCAGGGGGGGTTCAGGTCAGAGGTCATAGTTCAACAGGATCATGCTGATGAAGAGAACCTAAATATATCCTATGAGGTACGTAACCAAAGGGGCCCTGTCTTTGCCTCTGCAGAGCCTCGTCATCACCCACTCACTGATCTTTTGTGCACGTTTCACACTAAAGGGCTATCCCAAACCATACTGTGCTGGCTTGAATATTTTCTAGCACAGTTCCAGCAACTGGAGGAGGCGCTACAATGCCAGCCCAGTACGATTTGTCTCACCAATGAAAATGTTAATGGTTTATAGTCAGCCATTTATTCTGACATTATATTCCAATGTCACCAGCAAAATGTCAGCTTGTGCATCCTTTTTATTCTTAATGGAAGCAGAAGTTCCATATCTTTCTTACTGGAAATTGACATAGTTGGTATGCTAAAAGTGTGTTCAAATGTACTCTCAACCATAAGTCATGACCGGTTAGGAAAACATGAGTCATGACCGGTTAGGGCTTCTCCCTTCTCCCCACCCTCAACGAATGTCTTTTCCAGGAGGACTTTGACAATGATGTAGATGCTCTGCTGGAGGAGGGCATGCCCGTGCCCAAAAAGATGCGCCTGGCAGAGGGGGCTGTTGAGTATGCAGGAGACAGTGATCATGCATCCGACAGGGATGTGGAGGGAGGTGTTCAGCCCATGATGACCAAAATTAAGACAGTCCTGAAGAGTGAGTGGTCGATGTCTGGCGCTGATCTGCCTTTTGTAACAGCGTATCTGAGCCTGGCACATATTGATGTTGTGCGTTCATATCATATTTTATACCGAGTGGCACATGTTGGTGAGAGGACATTGATGGTGTGAGATGTGTAGTAGTTTCTCTGTCTAGTTTCAGATTGTGTGTATATGTGGTGCAGATGTGTTTCATGTGTAGCGTCTCGTTTGTGTGTATTGATGTGTGTGTGTTTCCTAGGTCGTGGGCGTCCACCCACTGAGCCACTACCTGACGGATGGATCATGACATTCCATAACTCTGGCATTCCAGTCTACCTGCACAGAGAGACCAGAGTGGTGACCTGGTCCAGACCTTACTTTCTGGGGTCCGGGAGCATTAGGGTAGGACGTAGAATACATAAGACCGATAGAAACCTGTTACTGCTGTACATTTTATACCTTTTTTTGTGTTATTTTTTGTTTTTTTTAGTAACATGCCAGGAACCCCATTGTTATACACTCTATACTGGTGTATAATTTGTGTTTTGGTAGGAATGGTCAAACTAAAGGAATATTTCTCTCTTCTCAAACAACTGTAACAATCGGCTTCTAACCATGACCAAACCTCTCTTGCCCCTTGTCTACAGAAACACGACCCTCCCACCAGTAGCATCCCCTGCCTGCACTATAGGAAGATGAAGGATCACGAGGAGAGGGAACAGAACGGAGAGGTGACGCCCAACGCTGAAGTGTCTCCGGTGAAGCCTGGGGAGGAGGCAGACTCCGTGGAGAGACCAGACGAGCCTGACTCCACTGCCCAGGAGGACCCTACCACTGTGGGCCTGGGGGAAGGACAGGTGGAGGCGGAGATAGAGACAGGCCTGGTCACAGAGGGGACCACAAAAGGGTGTCCTGTCCTGCATGGCAAGATGCCCCACTCCTGTGAGATGGCCCAGGGGGCTCTGGGACAGGTCAGGGCCAAGGTGGAGGTGTGCAAAGATGAATCGATAGGTAAGGGTGAACACACTCCATGATGAGCAATTGACTTGCCAGCAGGTAGTAGTTTTGAATGCCATGGCTGATGGTATGTTTAATTTCTTGTAAACATAGGGGATGACAGTGTGTTGGTGGGTGTGGGCCTTGACATTTTCTAGACTTATTGCAATAAAAATGTATAGGACACATCAAATGAAGAATATCTATACATGTTAATTAAAGCAACAATATAACCTATACCCCTCCCTTATTGACACCCCGCCAGAAATTGAGGAGTTCCGCAGCTACCTGGAGAAGTGCTTTGACTTTGAACAAGTGACCGTGAAGAAGTTCCGTACCTGGGCAGAGCGCAGGCAGTTCAACAGGGACATCAAGAGGAAACAGGCTGAGTCAGAAAGACCCATTCTGCCTGCCAACCAGAAACTCATCACTCTGTCTGTATCAGATACCCCCACCAAGAAAGGTACCAGATGCATAAGAAGAACCACAGGCTACATCTGAATTGGAATCTTATTCACAGGTCCTATAGGGCTCTGGTCAAACGTAGTACACTATATAGGGAATTAGGGTGCCATTGTGGATGCATCCATAGTCTAATAACTATTTCAGTGAGGAGTATTGAGGTAATCTCAATTCTTTCCTTTCTTTTTCTCAGAGTTTGTCATTAACCCAAATGGGAAATCTGAAGTTTGCATCCTACATGAATATATGCAACGTGTCTTAAAGGTCCGACCTGTTTACAACTTTTTTGAATGTGGTAAGTCCCTCTGTTGATTCCCACTAGCTTGTACAAGTGACATGCTTTTCTTCGAACAAAACAAATCGCCAAAGGCTCTGGCTGGAGAAAGGGCCAAATGCATCCCGTCTTTTCTATATCCCCAGAGAACCCAAGTGAACCCTTTGGAGCCTCCGTCATAATAGAGGGAGTGACATATGGCACAGGAACTGCAAGCAGTAAAAAACTTGCCAAGAATAAAGCTGGTACAGTACTCTTATCTCCCATCATTATTTTAATTTGTATCTTCTGAAGCAGCTGCAAAGGCTGTCTGGAAACTGTAAGATGTGTTTAAGTCATAGTATAGCAGACCATTTGGCTTGTTGTTTCACTGATGTCTTCCCTGTAGCTCGAGCCACACTGGAGATTCTCATCCCTGACTTTGTGAAGCAGACGTCTGAGGAGAAGCTTGTAGAAGGGGATGAACTGGAGGTATCAGCCTGTCAATCATTGGAAAGCCATTTAATTCAATGTCATGCTTCTGTGTTTGGTCTGATAACATGTCTCTTTTATAACATTGAACTTTACCAGGGGGTTGGTAAGCTGGATGAATAGTAATGTCCATTCATGCATTTTTGTTTCCTGCAGTATTTTAATCATATCAGTATTGAAGATTCAAGGGTGTACGAACTGACCAATAAAGCAGGCTTACTCTCGCCATATCAGATTCTACACGAGTGCCTTAAGAGGTAAGACTCATGACATGAGGTGTAGTAATACTTTAAATTCCTAGTTCTGATCTGATTAATCTGTTAACCTTGAATTTCAACCATATCTTGTGCCCTGCAGAAACCATGGAATGGGTGACACCAGCATCAAGTTTGAGGTGATCCCAGGAAAGAACCAGAAGAGTGAATATGTGATGACGTGTGGAAAGCATACCGTGCGCGGATGGTGTATGTTACCCCCACACTGACCCTCCAGTCACCACAGCAAGTCCCAGACCTAACATGCTCCATGCCACTCTGTGTTAATGTAGTGTAAAAGCAGCCTTACAAGTGCTCTGTTTTTTGTCAGAGCCATGTATAGAGAATTCAGCCAACCTTTACACTGGACACTTTGTTTGTGCCTTTGTATATACAGTATTATGGCTCTGATTTGTCCTGCTCAAAGCCGCTCTGTGTCGTGTAAATGTGTTAGCATTACAAATGGGAGTAATCAATGTTTTGTTTTATTTTTCAGGCAAGAATAAACGTGTGGGGAAGCAGCTGGCGTCTCAGAAGATCCTACAGATGCTGCACCCTCACGTGAAGAACTGGGGGTCACTGCTCCGCATGTATGGCAGAGAGAGCAATAAGATGGTAAAAAAGGTAAGTACTACCTGTACACTTGGGTTTCTGTTAGGAAAATGTGGCGCCATTCATTTGACCGGCAGCATTTTAATTTACCAGACAACGTACATTTTATTAAATTGCCAAAATGATATAGCCAAAATAGCTTACTCCTGTCTATACACAAATAAATAAAATCATTCAAAATCGGCTACTACACCAGAAAGCATGGTTTGGCCAGCGGATCATTAGCTTCTTTTTTTAAAAAGCTGTGGATTGTTTTATATTGGATAGCCTACAGTCTGAAGGGCCCGCAATTTGGGCAGAGCACGCAGCAAATACCAAACAGATGATTGTTGAGTTGCGACTGTCAGTGAAAAACAGAGACCCAGCCAGGCATATTGCAATATTTAAAAATACACTCATGGAAAAACTGTTTGGAAAGCAAAATGGATATTTCTGTAAATAGAAGACAATGAAAAGACACTCCAATCTGTCTTTTATTTATCAGAATTCTTTAACTTAATTAGCCCCAGCGGAGAACATCGGCCTTATCGCTGGTGAGTGTGCATATTCACTGTCTTTATCATTGGGTTAGTGCCACTTTTGACAGTGATTGAGTTGTTGTATTATTAGTCTAAATTATGACTCCAATCTAATCATCACATTATGAATGGTAGGCTATCTTACATCAGTCTGCAAATAAGGATGCATGGAAGGGGCATTTTTATGGTGAAAATTAGCTTCCCCAAACTTGAAACCCACACTCTGCTTATGTTAGAATAACTGTCCACATTTACTTTTCCTCAATCAACAAGATGAGTAATGAACAGCAAAATCTCTAGCCTACGTCAATCTACTAACCCCCATTAGAAAAGTTGACCTATTCTATTGGTCAGCTTGTCGAAAGAAATGGCTTATTCCAAACCGACTCTGGGACAGTTGTGGGATGATAGATCCCAAATTCATACAACCAGTAAGCCGAGGCTACATTAAAAAAAAACGTTCAAAAGCAATGAGGCTCATGTAACAGATCAGAAGGTTTAGCTTAAAATGTTGATAAACTGTTATTTCTTCACATTCTAAGTGCAGCAATGCACACAATGCACAGCAGTGCACGCAGTAGGCTACCCACGAATGTTAGTTCCATAATGCAATTAGCGGGAAAACACCATTGTGAGTGATTTCATGTAACAGACATGAAAATATCTTTTAGAAAGAGGGGATATCTAAATATGCAATAAGTAGCATGGGTTGCTAATATGACTAGGATTGTGCCTTTGGCTACTGGACAATGAAAGAAAGTTGATTTGAAAACCAATAGGACATGAGAGAAAAAGGCTACTTGTTTCAATGGCATATGGAAGTCTTCATGAAATAATTGCCTGCACGTTTGGTTCGATTTTGGCAAGGCTACTTTGGCAAGGTAAGACATGCTTCAAAATATGTATTAAAACGTTCAGGTTTCAAACAGTTAAGTATGTCTTCATAATGGAAATTGTCTCCAGCTCACTGCAAAGTGGTGTGTGATGTGCTGAAGCCTGCCTAGTACCAATGAGCTTCAATTTACCAGTTGAGGGGGGGAAATAGTAGGCCTAGCTCTTTTTAATCGTGGCTGTGTTTTTATAAAAATATTTACAAGCGATTGCCTTGCTCAATGTTTGGGCTTATTAAAGCATGTTTCTCTCCAGCAGCAACAAACAGCATGTCTCCCGCTACATCGACTGGTATTTCAAGCAAAAATGCATTATTTCGCAATGGGATTTTATTTTTTCTCCCGGACAATTGACCTGCACCAATTTTATTTATAGGCTTTTTAAAAAAGTATATTGGCAGCTAACGGAAAAACTGCTGTACACCTCGCCACAGCCACTCCACTGCTGTTGGGTCATATAGACTTCAGCTCATCTTTGGCCAAACTGATTGGTACTGATCTGATGGCATATGTTGCTCCTCTTTCAACCAGATGTATCTCTCATTTCTATAGATGTTGTTTTTTATGTTCTCTGCAGGAAAATTCAGACAAGAGTGTGATTGAACTTCAGCAGTATGCCAAAAAGAACAGGCCAAATCTTCACATCCTGAACAAACTGCAAGAGGAGATGAGGAAACTGGCTAAGGAGAGGGTAAGGGTTAGCTGTAGAGTGTAGTAGGAGCTCCAACTAGATCTTAGGTCTCTGGTGTTAACCTCTGCGTTTGGCCTCGTCAGGTAGTTTCTTTCTAGAGCAGGGCTCTCCGACCCTGTTCCTGGAGAGCTACCCTCCTGTAGCTGTTGACTATTACCCCAGTTCTAACTAACCTGATTCCGCTTATCAAGTAGAATCTGGTGTGCGAGATTAGGGTTGGAGCAAAAACCTACAGGATGGTAGCTCTCCAGGAACAGGGTTGGAGAGCCCTGTTCTAGAGGGTTCTACCTTTCACTCGAACCCTGTCAGGCTGTCTAAGCTGCACGGACTCCAGTGTTGGACACAGTGGAACCTAGTAGGATTGTGCCGATATATGATTAAATCCAATATCTTGATATTTGACATTGACGATATATCGTGATGTGCAAGGCTATACTCTATTTGAACTTTACAAATCAAAACTGCAGTTTTATCTGTGAAATTGTATCAATATGTTGAATATCAAGTCTAAATTAACTAAGCCTTATTTATTTGCCATAAGATTATTTAATGATAATGCGACTATAATATTGTAAATAAGCACAAATGGCACAGTGGAATTATCTAGCCATTACCGGCGCAAAACTGTTATATTGTGATATTTGGAGTAGCATAGTCTCCCCAAATATCTTCCAACCTTTGTACCTAGACTAAATTCTTCTGGCCTTTGCTCTATTTGCCATGTCTCTGCACTGTCATGTTCCTAATTGTTCCTGTGGTTACTCCAGCCGTACCTTATATTTCAAAGGCACTAAGGAGATTTGGTAAGTCATGTTTGGTTGTAAATGTACCCTGGATTGGGATCTTGAATAATTTTTCCCCCAGGTAAATTTCTCACAGGTTGGTGCAGCAGTTCAAACTGTTATGACATTTTCTGGGGTTTATTCATTAGGCACCAAACATTAGGAAACTGACTGAACTTGTCCAATAAGAAATGCTTGTTTTTGTTTTCTGGTGCAAAATATTTTGCTAGTGTGCCCTAATGAATACAACCCTGATGTGTCTTTATGTTGTGTTCAGGAGGAAACCAGGAAGAAGCCCAAGATGACCATAATGGAGTCAGCCCAGCCTGGTAGTCAGCCCCTCTGCACTGTTGACGTCTAGGAACCATCACTGCAACCAATCTAACATGGCACTGACCAATGGTAGCCATAGTCACTGTCTGATTTTAAAAGCCACTCCACCAATCTATCATCCAATTATGCATCATTGTAAAATGGCAATAGAACTGGACATTTGTAGTATAGCGGTGGTCATCTTCTTAGCACTGTTTATTATTTTACTCAAGGTATTTTTGATTCATTGTTAGTGGGTAGGAATAGGACAAATGCACTAACAGACAGTAGAGTTAACACCATCTACCTCTAGATGCAATCTCTACACAGTGGCACTTCTATAAATTGAACCTTAGGGGTTGCAGACAGATCGGTTGAGATGACTTGACATGTATCTATGATCCACAAGAAATTGTCAGCCTGTTTACTGTGCGTAGTAATAACTGCTGACAACCACTAGACCCCTCACCCCTCCATTTATATTGCATTGATTGAATTTATTATATTCTCCAAATATATATATAACCTAAAGTACCTGATACTTTACAGAGACTGAACATTCCTAACAGGTTTCCTTGTATACTTAAAGCATTGCCTATTCTCACGGATTAGTTTGCTCTCTGCTTTTGCTATACAGGTACGCTGTGGGAAAGTAATTTATATGCTGTTGTCATTGGACATTATTGATAATTGATGTCATGTATAATTTGGATGGTGATTGGGGTTTTTGAGTATGCTTTGGCTAAAGAAAGGCCAACTTATGTTTTCATTTGCTTGTGAACCTGTTAAGAAAAAAGTTATATATTCAAATGCATCGTTTGCTGTCCACTCATATACTTGGTTTTGGGGTTTATTTATTTTTTGTTATTTTCTTTTAACCTTTTTTCTCCCCAATTTTGTGGTATTCAATTGGCAGTTACAGTCTTGTCTCATCACTGCAACTACCGTACGGACTCAGAGGCGAAGGTCGAGAGCCATGCGTCCTCCGAAACATGACCCAACCAAGCCGCACCAATGTGTCGGAGGAAACACCGTGTATGCGCCCGGCCCGCCACAGGAGTCGCTAGAGTGCGATGGGACAAGGACATCCTTGTCGGCCAAACGGTCGCGGCCGGCTGCGACAGAGCCTAGACTCAAACCAGGATCTCTAGTGGCACAGCGCCTTAGACCACTGCACCACACGGGAGGCCCCAGTCATATACTTGTTACATGCTCACGGTCTTTAGTACGAGAAATGCATTTTGAATTGATTAGGGAACGGACGTTTATCTCGAGACCTATTAAGCGGGACTAATGAGTATAATTGCCTTTTTGTTTTGGAAGCACAGGATGAAACATATCAATGGACAGCTGACAACAAGGCTGATCCGTCTAGCTAAGATCCTGTTGCCATGTTAGCACTACAGACAGAACACAAGCACCAGGGCTTGGAGTACTGTAGTCATTGAGAAGATATACAAGGTAGTTACATATTTAAGACCGGGAAGAAAAAAAAAATCCTGTTTATTTTTTTTCCTCTGTGTTAGCCGCTTAATTATTTTTTGACTATTTAAAGCAAAACAATACAACACACAGGCCATCTTACTATTTGGTACAGTTCAGCTGCTGTGATAGACATTTTGCATCATGATAATGTGGCCAGTGGCACTTTGCTTCTTGAAAGTCCAATATCTTAACTTGACTGCTAACCTGCAAAACATTAAAGGACTTTAACAACAGTGGACAAATGGAAAAAACAAAACAAAAAAACGACTTTGGATTTTCCTTTTATAAACGGATAGGAAAACAATTGGCTACCTGTTGCCTTAGTTCACCCATTTCATGTAGGGCTCCCCAGAGCACAGGTCCCCCCTTAAAGGGAAATGGATAGACCAAGCCTCTTACTTGATACAGCATTTATTGTTTAGCCTATTAGTGTTTGTAATAATATGACAAGACAGTAATATTCATATTTTGAAAGAATTGCCTTTAGTATATATGGATTTTAAATACGTTTGTTTGCAATCATTGTGACAACTGATCAATCACATTTTCAAGCATTGATATGTGGAACTGCGATCCTCTCCTCAAAAGGCAATCTATAGAAATGAAGTTGGTACACTTTACCTCTTAACAAAATACGATCATGTCATTATTACATCTGATAGCTAAAGGAGCAGTGTGAACCAAAGCTTAGTCTTATGCATTTTTATAGAATACTGTAGGTTGCTGCACATAGTACATGAAAGGGAAAAAAAGATGCAATACCTGCTAGAACAAAATATAAATTGCTGTGCATTCATTGTGTGAAGTATTTGGTTTGTGTGGCTTTTCCTGAATGTCGACTGCACCTTAACACTTCATCGTATATGGGAACAAGGCTGCTGTGTTAGAGTAGATTGCTTTACGAATGTGCTTCCCCCTGTGTGTTCTGTCTTACCAAGTGTGTGTGAAAATGCTTTTTACACTTGAAGTTATTTGCTAGATATTGCTGCCTAGAAAATGAAGTATGTAACTGCGACTTGGGATAGCTGACTTTCAGTGAAATTCATTTATGCAAATAAAGTTGTCATGGCTGGCTCCTGCTTTGAAATGACCCCTGCTTGTATTAGTCATCAACAAGGGATCTTTTTATTTTTAAGTTGTAAAACAATATTACACAGCAAGGCAGTATTAAAAAAAAAAAAATTGCAGTGTTATCCTGCCCCTAATGGTACAGTATAAGAACTACAGAATCCATATAACGTTGATTACATATTAACGTGTAGAAAACAATTGAACTTAATGAACAGATAGTGAGACTGCAAAGGGTCAAAGGTTGTGCTATTAAGTTGTGGTGGTTGTCTCTTCTGGCTTCTCGCTAGTGCCCTGGGTCATTTCTTCAGGTTTCTCACTGCTGCTCTTGGAGCTGTAATCCACCCTCTCAAAGAGCAGCAGCATCTCACAGTGCATGGTCTGGGGGAAGAGGTCCACAGCCATTGCCCGCACCGGACGGAACGGAGCTCCACGTACACGGTTGGAGGGAGCCCTGCACAGACTACACAGAGATCGAATTTAGAACCAGAAGAATCCCCATGGAGATGACATACTGAATGTTTGGCCTACACGTGCAGAACGAAAAGGATAGGGTATTATACTCACTCTATGAAGTTGTTCATGGCTGCCTTGGCATTGCATGCCACATAAACCAGCCTTTTCAGATGCTCCGCTCTTCTGATTGCCAAAATGACCTTTGAATCTAGATGGTAGACAATCAATTACTGTCACTCAATTGAAATATACAGTGCATGGACAAACTGATTCAGTATATTTTGTAACATACGTAAGCCCGCTCTCGGTGGGTCCACGATGGCTGTGATGCTGGGGGATACGACAGCGTTGAGCACCATCTGGAACACATCTTCAGCCTTTCCGCAGTGGAACTCAATATTACTCAGCCCTGAAATATTTCAGTCACAGTCAGGTTCTCTCTCATAGCACTAGAGCAAATGTATTGGGGATTGATTAGGCAGAGGGTCGGGAATATTCAAAAGAGTTAGATATTAGATTTGAACATGTACTGTATGTCAGGCTTAACTCTTTCTGGCCTCATTGGTCAAGTGGCAGTAGATGCCAGGCACCAACATGATTAAGCCTCTTACCATTGATCTTCGCGTTGACTTTGGCATCCTTCACTGCTTCCTGACACATCTCTATCCCAATCACCTTCCTCACCCTCTGGAGGACACAGGGTACGGCTCATAGTGTCAACAGAGAAAGGGACTATTCCATTTCCAGACAGATTGATCCATACAGTTGTAGTCAGGGTTGTGTTAAATACCATTTCCTATATATACCTTAACTGAAATGTGATTGACCCCCAACCCTGCTTGTTATGTATGTAGGATGCCATGTGTCTTTATTTATAAGTCAACGAACACATTTCTCTTGTTCTCTATAGTACCTTAGCCAGGGAGATGCCAATGGTTCCTGTCCCGCAGCATACGTCCAGCACAGTGCTGTCCTTGTCCAGCTGGGCCCATTCTCCTACAGCTGAGTACAGCACCTCTGCTGCCCCTGTGTTCACCTGGTCAATGACATACAGTGAGTATAATAAGTATTCATCCCCCTTGGATTTTTTCGCTGTGTTACAACATGGGATTGAAATATAATTGTGATTTTTATGGGACAATGGATAGGATACGCAATAATGTCAAAAGGGAAAACAAAATTAATAAAATTGTAATAATTAAAATATAGTTCTTGTATAAGTATTCATCCCCTTTGTTGAGGAAAGCCTAAATTAGTTCAGGAGTAAAATGTGGCTTTGCAAATCACATAAAAAGTTACACTGATCAAAAATATAAAGTGTTGGTTCCATGTTTCATGAGTCGAAATAAAAGATCCCAGAGATTTTCCATATGCACATAATGCTTATTTCTCTCAAATTTGTTACATCCCTGTTAGTGAGCATTTCTTCTTTGCCAAGATGATCCATCCACCTGACAGGTGTGGCATATCAAGAAGCTGATTAAACAGCAGGATAATTACACGTGCACCTTGTGCTGGGGACAATAAAAGGCCTCTTTAAAATGTGCAGCTGTCACACAACAGAATGCCACATACGTCTCAAGTTGAGGGAGCGTGCAATTGACATGCTGACTGCAGGAATGTCCACCAGAGCTGTTGACAGAGAATTGAATGTTCATTTCTCATCCATAAGCTGCCTCCAACGTCATTTTAGAGAATTTGGCAGTACGTCCAACCGGCCTCACAACCGCAGACCACGTGTTCCCATGCCAGCCCAGGACCTCCACATCCGGCTTCTTCACCTGCCGGATTGTCTGAGACCAGCCATCCAGACAGCTGATGAAACTGTGGGTTTGCACAACCAAAGAATTTCTGCACAAAATGTGTCAGAAACAGTCTCAGGGAAGATCATCTGTGTGCTTGTCGTCCTCACAAGGGTCTTGACCTGACTGCATTTCGGCGTCGTAACAGACTTCAGAGGGCAAATGCTCATATTTGATGGCCACTGGCACGCTGGAGAAGTGTGCTCTTCAAGGATTAATCACGGTTTCAACTGTCACTTGGCAGATGGCAGACAGCGTGTATGGCGTCGTCTGGGCGAGCGGTTTGCTGATGTCAACGTTGTGAACAGAGTGCCCCATAGTGGCGGTGAGGTTATGGTATGGGCAGGCTACGGACAACGAACATAATTGCATTATATCAATGGCAATTTGAATGCAGAGATACCGTGACAAGACACTGAGGCCCATTGTTGTGCCATTCATCCACCGCCATCACCTCATGTTTCAGCATGATAATGCATGGCCCCATGTCGCAAGGATCTGTACACAATTCCTGGAAGCTGAAAATGTCCCAGCTCTTCCATGGCCTGCATACTCACCAGACATGTCACCCATTGAGCACGTTTGGGATGCTCTGGATCGACATCCAGTTTCCGCCAATAACCAGCAACTTCGCACAGCCATTGAAGAGGAGTGGGACAACATTTCACAGGCCACAATAAACAGCCTGATCAACTCTATGCAAAGGATATGTCGCGCTGCAAGAGGCAAATGGTGGTCACACCAGAATACTGACTGGTTTTCTGATCCACGTCCCTACCTTTATTTTAAGGTATCTGTGAACAACTGATGTATATCTGTATTCCCAGTAATGTGAAATCCATAGATTAGGGCCTAATGAACTTGTTTCAATTAACTGATTTCCTTATATGAACTGTAACTCAGTATAATCTTTGAAATTGTTGCATGTTGCTTAATATTTTTGTTCAGTGTACATGGACTCACTATGTCAAACAATAGGGGTTTACATGATTTTAGAATGACTACCTCTTCCTCTGTCCCCCATACATACAACATCTATAAGGTGCCTCAGTCAAGTATTGCATTTCAAACACAGATTCAACTACAAAGACCAGGAAGCTTTTCAAAAACCTCAAAAGAAGGGCAGTGATTGGAATATGGGTAACAATAACAAATCAGGCATTGAATATCTCTTTAAAGATGGTCAGGTTAATAATTATGCTGTGGATGACGTATTAAACCACCCAGAAACATTGAAGATAATCATCCTTCTGAGTTGCAGCACAGGAAGGAAACTGCTCAGGATGTCACCATGAGGCCATTGGAGTTCAATGGCTTTGATGGGAGAAAACTGAGGATGGATCAACAACATTGTAGTGACTCTACAATAATGACCAACAGTGCATTCAGAAAGTATTCACACCCCTTGACTTTTTCCACATTTTGTTACGTTACAGCCTTATTCTAAAATTGATTCAATTGACCCCCCCTCTCATCAATCCACACACAATAACCCCTAATGACTAAGAAAAAAATGTTTTTTATACATTTTTGCAAATGTATAAAGAATTACCATCTGAAATATCACATTTACATAAGTATTCATACCCCTTTCCTCATTACTTTGTGGAAGCACCTTTGGCAGCGATTACAGCCTGGAGTCTTCTTGGGTATGACGCTACAAGCTTGGCACACCTGTATTTGGGGAATTTCTCCCATTCTTGTCTGCAGATGATCTCAAGCTCTGTCAGGTTGGATGGGGAGCGTCACTGCACAGATATTTTCAGGTCTCTCCAGAGATGTTTGATTGGGTTCAAGTTCGGGCTCTGGCTGGCTGTGTGCTTAGGGTAGTTGTCCTGTTGAAAGGTGAACCTTTGCTCAGTCTGAGGTCCTGAGTGCTTTGGAGCAGGTTTTCATCAAGGATCTCTCTGTACTTCGTTCCGGTCATCTTTCCATCGATCCTGACTAGTCTCCCAGTCCCTGCCACTGAAAAACATCCCCACAGCATGATGCTGCCACAACCATACTTCGCCAAAGGGATGGTGCCAGGTTTCCTCCAGACGTGACGCTTGGCATTCAGGCCAAAGAGTTCAATCTTTGTTTAATCAGACCAGATAATCTTGTTTCTCATGATCTGAGTGTCTTTAGGTGCCTTTTGGCTAACTCCAAGCAGGCTGTCATGTGCCTTTTACTGAGGAGTGGCTTCCGTCTGGTCACTCTACCATAAAGGCCTGATTGGTGGAGTGCTGCAGTAATGGCTGTCCTTCTGGAAGGTTCTCCCATTTCCACAGAGGAACTCTGAAACTCTGTCACTGACGATCGGGTTCTTGGTCACCTCCCTGACCAAGGCCCTTCTCCCCCGATTGCTCAGTTTGACCAGGTGGTCAGCTCTAGGAAGAGTCTTGGTCGTTCCAAACTTCTTCCATTTAAGAATGATGGAGGCCACTGTGTTCTTGGTGACCTTCAATTCTGCAGACATGTTTGGGTACCCTTCCCCAGATCTGTGCCTCGACACAATCCTGTCTCGGAGCTCTACAGACAATTCAACTGTTATTGGTCACTTACACATGGTTAGCAGATGTTAATGCGAGTGTAGTTCCGACAGATTACTTGTTAGATATTACTGCACAAACAATTTCCCAACAACTACCTAATACACACAAATCTAAAGGGGTGAATGAGAATATGTACATATAAATATATGGATGAGAGATGGCCGAGTGGCATAGGCAAGGTGCAATAGATGGTATAAAACACAGTATATAAACTCAGCAAAAAACATTTTTACAGGATGGCAACAACAACTACCCGAGTTACACCAGGAACGCACAATCCCTCCATCAGTGCTCAGACTGTACGCAATAGGCTGAGAGAGGCTGGACTGAGGGCTTGTAGGCCTGTTGTAAGGTAGGTCCTCACCAGACATCACTGGCAACAACGTCGCCTATGGGCACAAACCCACCATCGCTGGACCAGACAGGACTGGCAAAAAGTGCTTTTCACTGACAAGTCGTGGTTTTGTCTCACCAGGGGTGATGTTCGCATTTGCGTTTATCGTCAAAGGAATGAGCACTACACTGAGGCCTGTACTCTGGAGCGGGATCCATTTGGAGGTGGAGGGTCCGTCATGGTCTGGGGCGGTATGTCACAGCATTATCGGACTGAGCTTGTTGTCATTGCAGGCAATCTCAACATTGTGAGGTACAGGGAAGACATCCTCCTCCCTCATGTGGTACTCTTCCTGCAAGCTCATCCTGACATGACCCTCCAGCATGACAATGCCACTAGCCATACTGCTCGTTCTGTGTGTAATTTCCTGCAAGACAGGAATGTCATTGTTCTGCCATGGCCAGCGAAGAACCCGGATCTCAATCCCATTGAGCACATCTGGGACCTGTTGGATCGGAGGGTGAGGGCTGGGGCCATTCCCCCTAGAAATGTCCGAGAACTTGCAGGTGCCCTGGTGGAAGAGTGGAGTAACATCTCACAGCAAGAACTGACACATCTGGTGCAGTCAATGAGGAGGAGATGCACTGCAGTAATTAATGCAGCTGGTGGCCAAATCAGATACTGACGGTTACTTTTGATTTTTGACCCCCCCTTTGTTCAGGGACACATTTCCATTTCTGTTAGTCACATGTCTGTGGAACTTGTTCGGTTTATGTCTCAGTTTTTTAATCTTATGTTCATACAAATATTTACACATGTTAAGTTTGCTGAAAATAAACGCAGTTGGCAGAGTGAGAGGACGTAGTGGCTCGGGTGGTTGTTGTCCTTGATCTTTTTGGCATTCCTGTGACATCGGGTGCTGTAGGTGCCATGGAGGTCAGGTAGTTTTGCCCCCGGTGATGCATTGTGCAGACCGCACCACCCTCTGGAGAGCCTTGCGGTTGAGGGCGGTGCAGTTGCCATACCAGGCTGTGATACAGCCCGACAGGATACTCTCAATTGTGCATCTGTAAAAGTTTATCAGAGTTTTGGATGACAAGCCAAATTTCTTCAGCCTCCTAAGGTTGAAGAGACGCTGTTGCGCCTTCTTCACCACACTGACTGTTTGGGTGGACCATTTCAGTTGTCTGTGATATGTACGCCTAGGAACGTAAAACTTTCCACCTTCTCCACTGCTGTCCCTTCGATGTAGATAGGGGGGTGCTCGCTCTGCTGTTTCCTGAAGTCCACGATCATCTCCTTTGTTTTGTTGACATTGAGGTTGTTTTCCTGACACCACACTCTGTGTGCCCTCATCTCCTCCCTGTAGGCTGTCTCGTGGTTGTTGGTAATCAAGCCCACTACTGTTGTGTCGTCTGCAAACTTGATGATTGAGTTGGAGGAGTGCACGGCCACGCAGTCATGGGTGAACAGGGAGTTTGGAGGGGGCTGAGCACACACCCTTGTGGGGCCCCAGTGTTGAGGGTCAGCGAAGTGCAGATGTTGTTTCCTACCTTCACCACCTGGGGGCGGCCAGTCAGAAAGTCCAGGACCCAATTGCACAGGGCGGGGTTGAGACCCAGGGCCTCCAGCTTGATGATGAGCTTGGAGAGTACTATGGTGTTGAATGCTGAGCTGTTGTCAGCGAATAGCATTCTTACATAGGTATTATATTTGGGATAGGGCAGTGTGCATCGTCTGTGGACCTGTTGGAGCGGTATGCAAACTGAAGTGGGTCTAGGGTGGCAGGTAAGGTGGAGGTGATATGATCCTTGACTAGTCTCTCAAAGCATTTCATGAGGACAGAATTGAGTGCTACGGGGCGGTAGTCATTTAGTTCAGTTACCTTTGCCTTCTTGGGTACAGGAACAATGGTGGCCAGCTTCAAGCATGTGGGGACAGCAGACTGGGATAGGGATTGGTTGAATATGTCCATAAACACACCAGCCAGCTGGTCTGCACATGCTCTGAGGACACGGCTAGGGATGCTGTCTGGGCCAACAGCCTTGCGAGGGTTAACACGTTTAAATGTTTTACTCACGTCGGGCCATGGAGAAGGAGAGGGGGGAGCAGTCCTTGTTAAAGGGCCGCTCCGTCTGCCCCTTCTGTGGCGCTGTTGTTTTTGGTCGGCTTCTGGGATTAGATCCATTGTCCTGGGTGGTGGTCCAAACAGAGGTTCCGCTTTGGGAAAGTCGTATTCCTGGTCGTAATGTTGGTAAGTTGACGTCGCTCTTATATCCAATAGTTATTCTCGGCTGTATGTAATAAGACTTAAGATTTCCTGGGATAACAATGTAATAAATAAAAAACGAAATACTGCATAGGACTAGAAGCGAGGCGACCATCTCTGTCAGCGCCATCTTCCTTCGACCTCATGGCTTGGTCTTCCTTCGACCTCATGATAAGCACTGTCAACTGTAGGACCTTTACATAGACAGGTCTGTGCCTTTCCAAATAATGTCCAATCAATTGAATTTACCACAGGTGGACTCCAATCAAGTGGTAGAAACATCTCAAGGATGATCAATGGAAAAAGGATGCACCTGAGCTCAATTTGAAGTCCCATAGCATACTTAATTAAATAAGGTATTTCAGTTTTTTTTATTTGTAATACATTTGTAAAAACCTGTTTTCACTTTGTCGTTATGGGGTATTGTGTGTAGATTGAGGATGTATTTATTTATTTAATCGATTTTAGAATAAGGCTGTAACATAACAAAATGTGGAAAAGGTCAAGGGGTCTGAATACACTGTAAATGACATAGTGAAAATATTACAAAACATGCATCCTGTATGGAACAAGGCACTAAAATAATACTGGAAAAAAAGCACTGCAAAGGAACACACTTTTTGGCCTAAAAGCAAAGCCTTATGTTTGGGGCAAATCCAACAACACATCACTGAGTAATTGCCTCCTTATTTTCAAGCATGGTGGTGGCTGAATCATGGTATAGGTATGCTTGACATCGGCAAAGACTGGGGAGTTTTCAGGATAAGAATTAATGAGATGGAGCTAAGCACAGGCAAAATCCTAGAGGAAAACCTGCTTCACACCATACACTGGGAGAGGATTTCCCCTTTCAGCAGGACAACAACCTACAATACAAGGCCAAATCTACACTGGAGTTGCTTACCAGGAAGACAGTACATGTTACAGTTTTGACTTAAATCTTTACTTAAAATCTGCTTTTTGAGTTAAAATGGCTGTCAAGCTATGACCACCAACATCTTGAATTTGTTTTATATTGTACAATCCAGGTATGCAAAGCTCTTAGAGACATAAAAAAAGACTAGCAGCGGTAATCGCTGACAAATGTGTTTCTTTCTAACATGTATTGACTCAGGGGTGGTGAATACTTATCTAATCAATCAAGTGTTTTATTTTTCATTCATCTTTAAAAAGTTAGAATTTGTCTTTTGTGTAGATCGTTGACAAAAAATGACAATTAAATAATCCCCCCCCCCACTTTGAAACAATAAAATGTGAAGAAATCCAAGGGGATGAATACTTATGATACCCACTGTATTTTACAGCTATAGAACAGAGTTCATAGTGCTGTACCTCAGAGACACTAACTTGGAGGTTCTTAAAATGGTGGAGGAAATACAACATACAGTATCTCAATATAATGACATATAATTTAAAAAACAATGCCAAATGGACCGAAGATGGTAAGTAAATAGGATGAAGACTCTACAGCTACGATACGTGACATGGGATACTCACCTGGAAGAAAGAATGGGGGGATATCCTGAACTTCAGGCCAAGAAGCTCCTCGTGAATACACTCCTCTCCAGCTACCAGCTCACACGGCAAGTCCTCCGGGTTAGGGGATTGCCTTAGTGAATACAACATTATCTGTCAATCACAACATTTCCATGTGCATTCTCACACCGTTAAATTGTTATTTTTCTAATGATCTTACCTTTGTCCCTCTGACACAAAGTACAGAGCGGTTACACCACTCTCTTTCCCGTCACCCTCTGTGAAATACTCTTTCATAGAGCTCTTCAGGACATTTAGTTCTTTTTCCTCAAGTTTCTGCAAAGTAGAAAAGGCGAGAATAAATGACAGGATTTGAAAGGAGAGTCACTACACTTATATTGTTCAGCTAAAGAATCCAGTGATGAATGTAGTGATTCTTAGATCAGAACGCATAATGTGTACATTTCTGTACCACAGCCCAAGCTTATATTTTTTTATTTAAGCAATAAGGCCCGAGAACATGTGGTATATGGCCAATATACCACGGCTAAGGGCTGTTCTTTTGCACGACGCAACGCCTTATTGCTATTATAAACTGGTTACCAAAGTAATTAGAGCAGTTAAAATAAATGTTTTGTCATACTTGTGGTATACGATCTGATATCACAGCTTTCAGCCAATCAGCATGCAGGGCTTGAACCACCCAGTTTAATGTAATATTAACCACATTGAAGAATGTTTTATTTGTACCTGTGGGTTAAAGAACACCATAGCCATGGCCTGCTTGGTTCTTGTGGTCCGCACTGTTAGCTGCTTCCAGTGGCCCTCGTATGTCTCAGGGCTGTACACTGAGTATGGGGTTGTCCTGTGTAGATAAACAAATTATGGGTCAAAAGAAGGTGATAACATTATTTACATCTAGCACCCCCATTTTTCTAGCCTGGTGGTCCTAGAGCTGTTGAAGCTATATAGTTGACAACCAGAAAAGTTGTCTATTCAGCAGAAACAGATCTGAGGCCACCAGGCTATTGTATTGCTGTGTGCAGCATTATTTTGGATTCCTTCTTGTTGCATGCTAAAACCAGTATATAGGTCAAATAGTGTATATAGGGCAGATCTGATACATTGGCCAGAATATTTAACTGAGACGTGACATTGAGTCCTGTGATCAGGGCGGGATCAGTGCAGGACAGAGATGAGGCCTCCCTCTCAGTAAGACGACATTAATACCTGATGAATTTCTGGAACTCACTGACCACTCGCTTGGCCTCAGTGGTGACATGGATGCTGTCTGAGGGTCCCACCACGGCACAGGAGCCCCCTTTGTACTTCCCCAGTCTGAAGCCTATGGTCTTATCCTCTTCATTCGCTCCAATACCAATGACAAACTCACACTTGTTCCTGTATTCAACCTGCATGATAAGAGTAGGGGAAAGAAGAAGACTCTTTTCAAAGGGATGCTTAGGGTCAAAGTTCAGCATGTGCATACCCAGGCAGGGACTGAAGTCAGTGTATGTATTTCGTTAAGACACCAGGTTGTCAAACGCCTTGCTAGTAGGTGAGATACTCATTTTCAGCAGGATGATCAAAAGGCCAGAGTGCATCTGGATTTAGTTCAATCAACCCCACAACGAAATAGCCATAATGATTTCAGGTTCTTGATGTAGTCACAAAAAATCTTTACAAGCTGCGACAGCAAAGGTTCACCCCAGGTTGCCAGGGCAGGCAGCCATATGTAGGCCTATTATAAAACAGGTCGTTCGAGCCCTGGATGCTTATTGGCTGAAAGCTGTGGTATATGAGACAATATACCACAGGTATGACGCAAAACTACTTGTTTACTAATTACGTTGGTAACCTGTTTATTATCTCAATAAGACCCCTCAGCTAAGGGCTGTATCCAGGCACTCTGCATTGCGCATATGAACAGCCCTTTGGCGTGGTATTTATTTATTTTTTCACCTTTATTTAACCAGGTTGGCTAGTTGAGAACAAGTTCTCATTTACAACTGCGACCTGGCCAAGATAAAGCAAAGCAGTTCGACACATACAACAACACAGAGTTACACATGGAATAAACAAACATACAGTCAATAATACAGTAGAAAAAAGTCTATATACAGTGTGTGCAAATAAGGTAGGATAAGGGAGGTAAGGCAATAAATAGGCCATGGTGGCGAAGTAATTACAATATAGCAATTAAACACTGGAATGGTAGATGTGCAGAAGATGAAAGTGCAAGTAGAGATACTAGGGTGCAAAGGAGCAAGATAAATAAATAAATAAATAAATACAGTATGGGGATGAGGTAGTTGGATGGGCTATGTACAAGTGCAGTGATCTGTGAGCTGCTCTGACATATTGGCCATATACCACACCCCCTCGGGCCTTATTGCTTAAATATAACATCCTGGGGGTCTCAAAACAACAGCACTAAGAGAGGTTTCTACAGTATTGCATTGTACCTGTGACGGAGATGGGCAAATTTCTTCCAGAGGGCAACACATTCTCTTGTACTTCTCCTTCTGCACAAACAGCCAGGGCAGCATCGCTTTGTTGGTGTTGCCTATTTCTCTGAACAGAAAATGGGAGGACATAATAACATGATGTACAGTCAGTTTTCCTTTGTGTAGTTTGAGTAACACACTTCTCTGTAGGCAATTGTTATTAAAGACATACTCAAATAAAGACATCCAATTGTTATGTTCATTAGAGCAAAGGAAGGACCAGATAAAGGCCTTAAAGTCATCTATAAACTATGAAGTCATCTCATTAGTACATTTCTGTGGTGTCTTTCATGGCAGGATATAATAAGACAGGATATAATGCAATAGACTGCAGTAATCCTATCGATGCCCCACTTGAGGTTATTCTTGTGAAGTGAACCAGAAGCCACACATGGCATGGGTCGATACACATCTCTGTACCTGGCCAGTCTCTGCAGCACCCCCTCCACCTCCTGCTCCTTCCTCCTCAGCTGCTCCTCATAAGGCACATTCCACAGGGGCGTCACCACGTTGGCAATCTGTATGCTGAGCGGCGCCTCGTCCTCCTCTGCCTCCTGCCGCTTGGAGGGGGGCTGCCCGGCACTCCCGGCCTCATCCCGCCCCCTCTTCCTGAGCATAGGGTCCGCCTTGGGCTTGGCCAGGCGCACACTAAGCACCCGGCCCTTCCACTGCATGCCGTGCACCATCTTCATGGCCTTGTCCCTCTCCTCTTCGTTCTTGAAGGTGACGAAGGCAAACGTCTGCTTCCCGAACAGTTTGATCTTGTGCGGGTTAAGGCGATGCTTCTCCAGGAACTTCTTCAGGTCGTTGAAACCGATGAATTTGGGAAGGTTCTGGATCTCCACTTTGAAGATCTCAGAGGTGAAGAGGTCCGCTTGGACGTAGCGGTACAGATTATTAGGGTCGGAAGAAGCTGCTTCTTCTCCTTCACCTTCAGCTTTGGGTTCATCTGTTTTCACCCCATCTTCTTTGGGGTCAGATGTCTTCTCCTCTTTCAGTGATGGAGAACCTACCACTGGGATGTCACCAACATCTGTCATGTTCTGTTTGAGGGGGATAGTTGACATCATTAACAAAAATGTGCTTCATCTGGACTATCAGTCTGCATTTCAAAAGTGACATTTGAAAATACACATATCAGACATGCACTATTTCTGCACTGCTTTCTTTAGGTATGCATATCTTACAGAGTTGTTACAGTTACAGTGAGTGTAGCAAAGTGGCTGAGATTGAGCAATGCAAATGACCAAAAGCACGAGCATAATTTAGCACTGAAAATAACGACTAGCCTAGGACTTACTATACAGAAGAGCAAACAATAAAATCACCTTCACTTCTGCTTTTACAGCTCTGACAAATAATATTTGCTTAAGGGCAATTCACTTCTGACTATAAGAAACTGCGGGCTGCCATGTTGTGGGACACGTGGAAAATATGAACTTTGACATGAGGCGTTAAGAAAAAAATACGTCACTATATATTTCCGCTGACAATTTATTGAATGCATTCTGCATGATTCCTGATAAATTGTGTTATAGTAGAATGATAAATCTAGAAAAAAAATAATAAAAATGTTCCGACACAGGAAGTGACGAAGCTGCTAGATATACAGATAAACAAATGTGCCCGATATTTTACCGGATATATAAATGTGAAGCATCCGGTTGGCGTTTCCACTCACTACCAAATATGGTAACGGGAGGAAGCCCAGTGACCGGCAGTGGGAGAAGATGGAACGAGATTGATTTTTGCCGACATTCTGCAAATTTTCTCATCGATTTAATTTGCTAATTTTATACGTTTAAAAGTTATTTTATGGCTCAATGTAAAGCCCTTTAAAATAGTAAAGCCCTTTAAAATTTGATCTCGATACAGTTTTCTGTTTTCAAAAGTACCATATGTATCAAACAGAGTGGACTGCATTTTGTAGACTTTACCCTTTGCCAAAGTTTCAAAAAATTGCGTTGTTTAGAAGGAGTGCAAATGGCGAATTGAGTTATTGCACACGCGCACTTCACAGAGTAGGCGTTACCTAATGGAAATGTGCTAACAAATGCTAGAACGCGCCAATAGGATCTCACTAGCTCGTGCTTGGCTCTGCCCACCTCCTTGTTTGCTCTGCCCACTATGATTAATTTGCTCCCATTGTAAACGACAGGCTCTGTATCTTGGGTTAGTTATAAAAACTCTTTGGTTGCAATGTGAAAGGTTGTTACTTTTGTTGACATTTTAGCTAGCTACGTATTTATCCAACGTTTCAAACACACATGCCAGTTTTGAAGATATGTAGCATCCTTTCACATAGTTATAAAATGCGTAGAGTAGACTTTGAAGTGCATTGCAAGCAAATAACCATATTTAATAAAGAAAACAATAATACACCGAGTGTAAACATGTTCGTAATTATTGTATTTGGTAAAGAGCATTTTATACGTTTAAAAGTTATTTTATGGCTCAATGTAAAGCCCTTTAAAATAGTGTCGAAAGTGGAGGGGTGCCGGGATGGGGAAAACGCGAGTAGGACATTTCGGCGCGCGAAATCTACAGCAGGAAGAGAGGAACTGCGAGTTTTTGGTTTTTGAATCAATCAAACTAAATTCCATAATCTACAAACATCTACATTAATATGGCAGATCCGAAGGTGAGCGTATGAATTTTTAACATGTGTATGTATCGTGCATTTAATGAAATGTACATTTTATTTCAGTTATAATGTTTTGGTTGGCATTCTCAAAGTTTTATATTGCTAGGGTTGTACCCAGAAAGATAAAAATGCCGGGTTGGGATGTTGATTTTTTTTAACAACCTTGTTAAACATCAATATTGGGGATAAAAAGTGTAAAGCGGCCTCAAAACAAAATTTTCCAGATAATGGTCATTCAGTTATGCCTTTTGTTGTATGTGTCAAAAGTGTGCAACTCAATACTTTTGCCGCCCTTCTTTATACCTGGTCCAAAGCTAACTAAGGTTAACTAGCTAGCCATATAGATAGCGAACAAGTATATAATCGTGGCGCCACTACTTTCAAAATTATTATTTAAACCTAATATGTATTTGTCTGCGATATCACTTGGACACTATTTGGCGTTGGTAAGAGTTGTCTATTACCCCTACTGTACAGTAATTGCTACTGTTAGCCAGCCAGTTGGCAACATAAGCCAGTTCCTCAGACAATGCAATAGCTACAGTAGCTAGATAGCATATTGCTTTATTCATTGTGTTCTGAGTTTACACTGATTTAACAGAACTAGGTAAATGCAATTACCCACTGTGTCATTTACACAAGCCAAACCTTTTTCATGTCTAGCTAGCTAACCTACTACTGTGCTAACTGGTCAAGTGCTTTCTCAGTGGCCTAGCTAACGTTAGCAAGCTAGCTGGCTGGCTAACCCCAGGCCGAAAGAAACTAGCGTCAACTTTATCAGTACTTGTGTATACATTTAGCTAAGTAACGTTAGCTAGCTATGATGACAACACTGACATGCTATCTAAGTTATGACAGTTGTATAATAAAAGCGGATAACTTAATTAACGCAAAAAAAGACAACGATTGATAGAAGCAGATGGACAATCACAAACATAACTTTTCTGTTAATAACGTTACCTGGACAACTAACTTTAGGTAACTAACGTTACTGTTTGTACATGAGAGGTAGCCAAATTTGCAGTCAGCTACCAAAACACTAGCTTGACAAGAATGTCAGCAAGCCATCTACTGTTAGCAAGCTGCAGTACTGCCGTAGGTTTATTTATTTGCTGCCTGAACCAAATGTATATAATGGGCCCGTCTTGCTCCATGTTTGAGTACTACTGTAATGTCTAGTTACAGTAGCTAGCAACATCCCATAGTCTTATATGGATCCATGTTGTTAGCTAAGTTGAAGCTAGCCCTTACATTACTCTCGAAAGCATGGAGCCACACGCGCCCCTTTTCATACATTTGGTTCAGGCAGCTATTAAATAAATCCTATGGCAGAAGCTAAGCTTTCTAGGTGGTGACCCGTTCCTGTAGGTTCATGCTCTACAACATTCGCAGAGTACGACCCTGCCTCACGCAGGAAGCGGCGCAGGTCCTAATCCAGGCACTTGTCATCTCCCGTCTGGATTACTGCAACTCGCTGTTGGCTGGGCTCCCTGCCTGTGCCATTAAACCCCTACAACTCATCCAGAACGCCGCAGCCCGTCTGGTGTTCAACTTTCCCAAGTTCTCTCACGTCACCCCGCTCCTCCGCTCTCTCCACTGGCTTCCAGTTGAAGCTCGCATCCGCTACAAGACCATGGTGCTTGCCTACGGAGCTGTGAGGGGAACGGCACCTCCGTACCTTCAGGCTCTGATCAGGCCCTACACCCAAACAAGGGCACTGCGTTCATCCACCTCTGGCCTGCTCGCCTCCCTACCTCTGAGGAAGTACAGTTCCCGCTCAGCCCAGTCAAAACTGTTCGCTGCTCTGGCACCCCAATGGTGGAACAAACTCCCTCACGACGCCAGGTCAGCGGAGTCAATCACCACCTTCCGGAGACACCTGAAACCCCACCTCTTTAAGGAATACCTAGGATAGGATAAAGTAATCCTTCTAACCCCCCCCCCCTTAAAAGAGTTAGATGCACTATTGTAAAGTGGTTGTTCCACTGGATATCATAAGGTGAATGCACCAATTTGTAAGTCGCTCTGGATAAGAGCGTCTGCTAAATGACTTAAATGTAAATGTAGGTGGAATGCTGATATTATTGTCAGGTTAGTTTTTTAGTAGCTGACTGCAAATTTGGCTAGCTCACATGTTACTAACTAGCTAGAGTTTTGTTGTCCAGGAAACAAAAACTTTGTCCATCTGCTTCACCTTTCTTCCTCTTGTAAGGAGTGTTTGAGTATTATCTCTGATTATGTAATGTTAGGCCATATTACAAGTTTTGTAGTAAGTGTGAGATCATATGGATTCGCAAGGCCTTTTGTAAAGTCATCCAGCAGCAGAGGTGCTTGGCTCAGCACCAGTGACACTAAGTTTAGTTGCCACAGCAAATTGCACACAAAAGATGACCTCCAAAGCCTGATCTCTCAAATCCCTCTATTCACACCCCTCTGCAGTTAGTTGGTGAAGCCTACTGTTTTTACAGTCTGAAACACTGACTTGTAAAGTACATTTCACTAACTTGAAGTGAGATGACGATCCAAGTGTAATCACTGAAGCTCACTAAAACTTTTGAGAAGGATTTTTATTCTCAATTGATCAATTTGAATGCCAAATGCTGTCCTTAACATGTTTTAAAATATTTTTTTTATAGGAAACACCAGAAGAGCAGGAGACTTCAACAGACAATGCAGAAGAATCAAACCACGATCCCCATTATGAGCCCATCGTGTCTCTTCCAGAGCAGGATGTGAAGACACTAGAGGAGGACGAGGAGGAACTGTTCAAAATGTAAGCTGATGCTGAAAGATTTCGCTTTGAATAGCCTAACTCATTGAGCTATACACAATTTGTAATTCATTTATGGCTGAATCCTAACATCAAATTGGTAAATTCGTTTAAAAAAAATCCTTAGTCATGCACTGTCAAATGGAGACTAAGCGAAATGTTAACCTAAGTAGAAGTTAGGATTTGTCTCAAGTGTAGTGCAACTATCCAGCCCTCTGTCACCCAAGTATTGTTACTGATTCCCTCCAAAGCCTCAGCATTTTACCCATATTGTCTCTCCCCTCAGGCGGGCGAAGCTCTACCGCTTTGCCTCTGAGAATGACCCACCAGAGTGGAAGGAGCGCGGCACAGGTGACGTCAAGCTCCTGAAACACAAAGAGAAGGGCACCATCCGCCTATTGATGAGGCGAGACCGGACCTTAAAGATCTGTGCCAATCACAACAGTGAGTCACAGAACGCTTCCTGTCTAAGGCAGTAGCATTTATCACTGCAGTGCTGTCTTGTGTCGAACATAAACCTGTCCATTAACCCATGCATTGATGTTGCCTGTCCACTGAATTGTTATTTTGAGTATGAGATGATGGTGACGTATAAGCAAAACAAGTCATTGTATAGATATGTGATTATATGGGTCAGTGGCCTAAATCCTTTTAATCTTTCTGCTCTTTCAGTTTTCCCTGTGATGGAGCTGAAGCCCAACGCAGGCAGCGACAGGGCATGGGTATGGAACACACTTGCCGACTTCGCTGATGAGCATCCCAAACCTGAACTCCTGGCAATCCGTTTCCTCAATGCGGAAAGTGAGTGTAACAACACGTCTATTTCCGTCACTGCATTAGCTTTTTACAATTCAGTCGACTTCCCATGCAAAAAGTGTGAACTGTCAATGTGTGGATGGGGTTTAAAATAACTCTTCTGTCCTTTTCAGATGCTCAGAAATTTAAGGTGAAGTTCGATGAATGCAAGGAGGAAGTCCGAAAATCTCAAGACGGATCAGGTTCGTGTACAATTATTTTTTTAACACATTATTTTTCATAACCAGTATGCAGACAATACTCTGTTCTCTGCCGCTCACTCCAGCCTGGAACTTTTTATGTCTGCTAAATTAACATGGAGAATTCAACAACTCGCTGGCCTACTATTAGGCTAGCGTTGGTATGTTCTGCCACACTTATAATTGTTCTCGCTGCAGTGTTAATTACAAAGAACCACCATTGTTCATAAGGTCACATGTTAATCACTACCCAGTTTAATTAATCTTATGTATCAGTGGAACAAAAAGATGTGTGAAACACTCAAGATGGAATACTCTGTCATTCAAATAGTGGACATCCCCAATGCCCCAAAACAAGCTCTTAGATGAAGACTGTTACCATCAACACTGTTGATGTAGTTTGGAGCCTCATCTTGGCCAACCTGTTTGCTCAGTCAATGGGCCACCATGACACATCAGTTAATATCATCTTTCTGTTCTCTGCAGGAGAAAACGCTGACAGTGCAAACAAAGTGGCAGAGAAACTGGAGGAACTATCTGTAAAAGACAAGACCAAGACAGAGGAAAAGGAGAAAGTGGCAGCAGAAGAGAAGAAATGAAACCAAGAACTTGCTTTACTGATCTTCAACTTGTCATTTTCTACAATAGACTCTAAAGAAACTGAATTTGGACACTTGCATATTGATTGATTTAGTTTATTTTTTATTTTTATGATTTGTTTGCCTCGACCTTGGTGCCGCAAAAAAATTATCCATTCATTAAAATGTGCCCCTCCCCACCCGCCCTCTGCTTTTTCCGTCATGGAAAACCAAGTTGTCTGTTCTGCTCATCTGTCACTCATACTCATTTCAGACAGAAGATGTGGTGTATTACCTGTTTAAAGAAGAAAAAAAATGTTTTGTAAATTAGCCCCTTTCGAACAACCCCTTTATTTACCGCTTTCAAATTGAGGGGGGGGGGGGGGGGTGTTAAACCATGGGGGCTGTTTGCATGACAAATTAGGGCGGTATTAAACAATGGATGTGTTTAATGAATTTACCTGCAAAAAAACAGCACCACGGGGTGGATTCGATTATGCTTGGCTGGGGGGCACTGGTCTATGGCACGTAACGTGAATGGGCAAAAGCGGTGAGGGAGGAGCGCACTTCTCAAATATAACAGTAATCTGTGCTGTTTAGTCATGTTGTCAACAAGGCAGCATGGTGCATCGTCCAGAAACATATTTTTCCATTAAAAAAAATGCTATTAGATTTCATTGGGAAGGAAGATAAGTAATCACTTTTGCATGTGGACACAGAATCCTACTCATTATACCACGTGCTTAATTACATCTCTTGATTTGAGCCGGCTTTCACTTGGTGCAAAACACGCCTACTCCCTCATTCACACAGACCCGATACCTGTATTCTGGTTACAGCAGGGTTTCCAAAATTCTGTCCTCAGGACCCCAAGGGGTACACGCTTTTGCACTAGCGCTACACAGCTGATTCAAATCAACTAATCATCAAGCTTTGAATCGGCTGTTTAGTGTTAGGGCAAAAAAACAAAATGTACACCCTTTGGGTCTTGAGGACAGAGTTTGGGAAACGCTGGGTTACAGGGACTGAAAATGCAGTAATCATGACTAGGTCTTTAGGTGGCTTTTAATTTGCCATGTTTTTATACCCTACCCCTTAAAGATATACCAAAAAGCAGGTGAAAATAAGCAGTCGTGGTACGTTTGTGGGATCTTTGTATATGAAAGAGGTATCAGTGTCAATTTACCATACTGTGAAATGAGGCTTGTGATATTGGTAATTCCCACATTGGGTAAGTCTTGTTATTCTGAAGCAAAGTTAGTTCATATGGAACAGGACTGCTTGTTAATGCCACAAGTATGGAAAATGGGCAGAAAGGACGTGTGAGGAGCAGTAATGTCTTTGGCACGAATCTCAATATGGAGGCTTCCTCTGTATCCTCTCCTTTGTCTTTACTGATCTTATACATGCAAGGTGGTGGCTGCTTACCAGGCAGGAATTTGCCTTCACCTGTCCTCTTAGTTCAGGGATTGGCAACTCCAGCCCTTGGGAGCCTAATTGGTGTCACACTTTTGCCCAGCTAACACACCTGACTCAATCAACTAATCATGATCTTCTGTTTAGAATGCAATTCATTTAATCAGCTGTGTTCGTTACGGATGGGGGGGGGGGGGGAGTGTGACAACTCCGGCCCCTGAGGACTGGAGTTGCCCATCCCAGGTGAAGGAGAGGAAATTAGTGGAGGAAGACACTTTGGACCATTGAGACACAGCCGTAGCTTGGTAAAATCAGGTGTACTCTGGGAACTGTAGTCTGCTGCTCGCTCAGAGGTCCTACTGCAGATTCTCATTCGCATAATTCAGCAAATCAGATAGGTGTTTTTGATTTAGTTTCATTTTGTTGTTGAAGACTGATCACACCGAATCAAGATGAAAGACAACGGGTTATCAGAATTAAGCGTATGCTACAGCATGTTCTGGCTCAGGTCTCCTTCCCGGTGGCTCAAGTTTGTTTTTAGGCCATAATACATTCCCTCAAAGTGAAACTAAAGCATGTAGATAAGGCATAGTGGAAGAGTGTATTGATGCGGTATTAGGTGTGCTCACCGTCCTAACCTGTCCCCACTAACTGTTGACCCTGCATCGAAGTACCAGTGCATCTGTAAATACATGTACATGGATGGAATGTTGCTTTTCATTTGCACTCAAATGGTTTAAGATATTTCCTCCACCTTCCAATAAAAGCTCTCAAAGACCATTTTGTCTGTCTTTGCTATTTTATGTGGAGTGAGGAATAGGGAGGGCTGTGACGGTCATGGATTTTTGGATGATGGTTATTGGTCAGCCAAATGACCGTGGTCACTGAATTTTGTTGTTGAATTTTTAGAAAAATCTGGACATTTTCTCCTATCCTTGACTCATGACTGCATGTGCTGCTGCTGCAGGGAGGGTGCATTGCCTAGGCAACCAAAGACTTGTTTGCTACAACACCTTGCTTGTTTCAGCAAAGGCCAACAAAGTTGTCACATTGTAGAGTCAATTACAGCAGAAACGGACTGAACCGCACAAATGGCCGGCTGTCCCGTCTTCAGTAAACTGTTCGTTCCACACAATTTTTTAAACAGCTATGACAGTTGTTTTATTTTCATGACGGTCTTCATCCATAACCGTAGGTTACGTGGTTATACGGTAATTGTGCCAGCCCTAGAGAGGAATTCCTACGCGCATCAGTCAGTTTGGTATGGAAAGTCAATGCTGCCTGCCTTGCAAGATGTTCTGGATTAAAATGTTTATACACACATCCAGTAAATTATACTAACGCTTTCATCTTGGCCATGTACTGTTATAATCTCCACCTGGCACAGCCAGAAGAGGACTGGACACCCCTCAGAGCCTGGTTCCTCTCTAGGTTTCTTCCTAGGTTCCTGCCTTTCTAGGGAGTTTTTCCTAGCCACTGTGCTTCTACATCTGCATTGCTTGATGTTTGGGGTTTTAGACTGGGTTTCTGTACAGCACTTTGTGACATCGGCTGATGTAAAAAGGGCTTTATAAATACATTTGATAAATTACTTTTTTGCGGTAATTGATGCTTATTCACCAACCTTTTAAGTGATGTAACTGTGATGTGGTGACACGTGAAATGCATTCTAATACAGTCCACCAGATATAACTGAAATCTCATTGAACAAACAGAAACATTTCGATCTGTGTCACTGAAATATTCAACATCAATCTAGTGAATGCATAGGCTTGACAAACATTTCTTTATTCTAATTCTGTCATCAAGTGGCATATTTCCTTTCAACAAAAATAATTAAGCATGTACATTAACAGTATTTCCAATACACTGTCTACATTTATTTGTCTATTCATATAACAAATGTTACAAAATACTACATCTGCTTATGATAAGCAAGACATACAGCAACAGGTATTCTGCAATAGTTCATATTGTTCAGGTGAGGTGACTTGGGACTCGAATCAAACGTCAGTGTTACGGATTGAATTAAGCCCTTGGTGAAATATCCATCAGACTGCAAAGCACAGCAAAAATAAAAGTAGCAGTAATCTAAAGGAAGAATAACAACAATCACTTTTGTCATATGTGTATCTGTGCTTGAAGGGGAAGATTCAAGTATGTATCAACAATGTTGGGTCAGTCACCTGCAAGGAACACAGGTGAATTTGAGTTAAATATGAGACAAGTGACCCAGTACTGTACATTCAGCTGAAAATAGTATGGCATATTAACCTAACTAGCTCCCTTTGCCATGTGTAATATAATACAATTAGGGTCTGCTATGGGGTTGGACCAGTTGTCAATTTGTGTTTTCATATTTGAAGCTTATGGTCTGCAATTGAACTGATAATATGATAAGATGGAGAAATGGAATGGTATGTGCCACAAATAACAGGCTAAAAAAACAATACATGGCAAGGGGTATTCTCCTCTCTACTATCTCCAATGTGAGGGTCACATCTTTCTGTGTACTCTGATAAATGTATATGTTCCCAATATATACATCTATTATACGATATCTACAATTATGGTACTTTCAGTTAAAGTGAGTATCACAATGAATAGGTACAATACGTTTAAAAAAAAAAATGTGTCTACTATCCATAAGTGGGACCATTCAGCTATAAGCATGATTAGAATTATTGGTGGCATTTCATAGGTGGTTGTCCCACAGTGCAACCTGGTTACCTGTCATATGAGATTTCTTTGTGCAGTAAACATCATTGTCCTCTTGAAAGGCCACAATGGTCATTTAATGGATGCGGTGTGTAGTTGCAAACAAATAGGGTCTTTTACATCCATGTAAATTCTGTCTTCAACACTAAGAACGTGCAAATGACCAGGTGACATTTCTCACCTCAAATGTTCAGAGCCTTTTACAAACAAGAAAAGATACAAAACAGAGGGAAACTTTCAAGCTACATTTAATCAGTGTTTTTTTAAGAAAAGGAAAAATGTACCTATCAAACTATATCTTCTTTTCATTAGTGAACAACAAAAAAACAACAGTCCCATAGTTTTATCTATGACTTTCCTCATGTCTTGTAATTCATTTGGTTTGCTGTGCCAGACAGCTGCTGAAAGTGGATGGATTTCAGGACTACCCAGAGCTTTAACAGAATCAGGGTTAGTAGCCAACTTTGGCCCTTTTTAACCCAACTTTTTAAAATGACATTCGCTTTGTATAACTTTTCATTGCTTCATCACAGTTTAATCAATAACATTTTTTACACTGTAGCATACAACAAACTAGCATACCCCCTTCCCTATATCGGCTATGGTACTTATTCATTAATTCACTTAGGTTATAAATTATCAACAAAATCCACTCAAAATACAAACATCCATTCCAAGCTTGAGTATCTGTATAAAAAGCAAGATGTATCAAACATTTTCGAAAGGTTGGAAATTAAAAAAACAAATCAATTAAAAAAACTACTAAATAACAATGGTTGACAGGTTTTCATGTAGTAACACAGCTGAAGACCATTTCCACTCTTGATATGAATCATAACAAAACAATTATACATGGCTTTAACATAACTTATTATGGGTAGACCTATTTTACTAAAAATACTAAGTCACAAAAGTAATAAATTGCCTATCAGATGTTTTGGCGGTGCATGGCTGACTGGCTAGCTGGTGGGAGTTGTCCTGAATATGGGGAGAACCGTTTTGTTGGGGTATTCAGGATAGATCACAGATAACAGCCACCTCTGTGACACTCAGTAGCAGAGGCTTTTGTGTGTCTTCTTAGCACTGGTCTGTGTCGGGGGTCACTCTAACATGACATTGAAATCAATAGATAAGATGTTGGACTATGTTACTGATTACTGTAGCTTATGGTATACTTAAGCAATAAGGCACGAGGGGATGTGGTATATGGCCAATATACCATGGCTAAGGGCTGTCCATATACCACAAACCCGAGGTGTCTTTTTGCTATTATAAACTGGCTATCAACGTAATTAGAACAGTAAAAATAAATGTTTTGTCATACCTGTAGTATTGGGTGTGATATACCATGACTTTCAGCCAATCAGCATTCAGGGCTCGAACCACCCAGTTTATAAAGATAAATAAATACTGGAGCTCAGCTAGAGTTGAGATGAATATGCTCCTGTACTGTAAGCCTTTAAGCACCACCTCAAAACTCAGAGGATAAATGTAGTTGGAGAAATTCAAGACCTGTGTCTCTGAGTGCCACACAGCACTGTTGTATTGCCATTTAACAGTTTGATATCCATTCAGCCTTGTGACGGTATTAGAACTATATTAAAGATTGCATTGATCTAACACTGACTGGTGCGATGTGATATTTTCTCTGTGCTGCTCAGTAATGGCCAACATGTTGTTGACGGACAAGACAGACACAGTCAGCACCTTGAAAGCACCTTGAATTCATAAGAGGTATGTGTATGCTTGAATCCAATGGATTGGTGCTGTATGCTTGAATCAAATGGATTGGTGCTGTATGCTTGAATCAAATGGATTGACGCTGTATGCTTGAATCAAATGGATTGACGCTGTATGCTTGAATCCAATGGAGTGATGCTGTATGCTTGAATCCAATGGATTGACCCTGTATGCTTGAATCCAATGGAGTGACGCTGTATGCTTGAATCCAATGGATTGACGCTGTATGCTTGAATCAAATGGATTGACGCTGTATGCTTGAATCAAATGGATTGACGCTGTATGCTTGAATCCAATGGAGTGATGCTGTATGCTTGAATCCAATGGACTGATGCTGTATGCTTTAATCTAATGGATTGGTGCTGTATGCTTGAATCTAATGGAGTGATGCTGTATGCTTGAATCTAATGGATTGACGCTGTATGCTTGAATCCAATGGATTGACGCTGTATGCTGAAATCGAATGGATTGGTGCTGTATTGATGAAATCTAATGGATTGGTGCTGTATTGATGACTTATTGGGTTAGAGGTGGCTCGCCATACCATTGCTATTTCAGAGAATGTGACTGAACAAAGACATGCTGCATCATCTGTATGTGTAAGGGTGTCTGTGTATTAACCTCTCGCGGCCTGGGTGGGTGGTTAGTGAGTGTGATCATACAGAACAGCACCTAGACCGCAACTGAGATGCTGTAAACGACAAATTTAAGATCTCATTCAGACTGTCCACTGATGACCAACGCAACAAGCCACAAAATTCAACAAAACACTCAGTAAGAACATCAGCCCTCTTTAGGTTGAAGTTGCTCTTTTCCCATCAAACACACACATATCACGGCGCACTCCTCCAGTACAGACACAGAGACCAAGGGCTAGGCATGGAAAGAGCAGAGGTCCGCCAATAATTCCCAAGTAGGAAATGCTATGCGCCCCTGATTGGTCAATATCGAATAATAAAAGGTCAAAGGAAGAAGAGAACCCTCTCTGTGTAGCACAGTTGTTGTTGTCATTGGATGTGGATGCCATGAGAATGATGCCTCTTCCCTCAAGGTTTGGCGCCCCGGGCCCCAGCCCTTTCACACAGATATCTCATAGGTTGTGCCACCCACCCCAGTCACCTTTTTGACGTTACTGTGGCGGCTAGGGCTGAGAGTGGTGCCCTGGGCACTGGAGCTGTTGGGCGCTAGATGGCAGTCTGTTTGCCCATTCACTTTACTTTGCATCATGGCCTCTCTGAATGGGGAGGGGGAAAAAACAAGAGGACATAGTTATTTGAAGTGAGAACTAACTTAGCTTTAGATATACATGCACATGCAGTATAAACACAGATCACATGGAAAGATAATTCAGTTGTCATACCAGAAAATATGTGTATTGTTCTCACATGCATGTTCTGGTGGTGTTAGTAGTTGGTCTTGTGTGGCTGGTCCCAGGAGCATGCAGTATGTAAATGACCATGACACTAGTTAGAGGACTAATGAAACACATGCCAGTGTACCTGCTGGTGCTAGCATAAATTACCATGAGTGGTGTATTCATTACCCAAAAATCAGAATGACATTTTATGAAATAAAGGGTAAAACCACAGTGTGTTGTTCGTGATAATCTAGGTTTGTACGGAGTTTCTGTAGGTGCTAAGAACATGCAGAGAGATGTAGATGTTGATATTCCCAGATGGAAGAGAGTGACAGGAGGGAGATAAGCATGCAAACAGAAGGAAATTATAGTGGGGTAATGCAACTTTATTCATCATGACAGACAACTTAGAAAAATACAAACGTTTTTTTCTTCCTATGAAAGCAAAACATTAAAATCCAGTGACAAACACCATGCACAGTACTTAATTGGATAAAAGGGTATAATATCGAAGGAAACTGTATGTATACAGATGCTACATGTTAACACCTAGCCTAAGCTCTCTCAGGCTCACTACTCATCCTGTGTGGGGGACTAGAGCCCATCCACCGCTGGTTTCTAACCAGTCAGCCAGCAGGGCTTCAGGGCTTCCTGTGGGGAGTGAGTTCTGTTCCCTCCCCAGCGCCTCAGCTCATTTCATGCACTCCAGGAGACGTTAGGGGTATGTTAGGATTCGTACCTTGGGCCACCCAGGCGGGGTGAGTCTGTTCTCTCCAGGGCGTGGATGAAGGAGAGTTTCTTGTGGGTGTAGGAGGGGGATTGGGGCATGGCAGGGGAGTGGTGGGGCTGGTGGGGTGGGGAGCGGCAGGGGGTTTCAGGGACCCTGCCTCCCTGCATGCTGCTGTCAGTGTGCAGGGAGCTGGAGGAAGTCCTGGGGGCACGTGCCAGAGAGGAGCCACCAGAGGAGCGCAGCACGGGGGTCCGAGGTCCGTAGCTCACCACCCCCATCAGGTTGTCCCTAGAGCCTCCGTAGGCTGGAGGCGTGGGACCTCTGGAGCTGGGGTCCCGGGGACTATCCGGGTAGCAGGCGCTGGGAGGCAGGCCGTACCCTCCAGAGCTGTCGAACATGCCTGAGTCCTGAGCCTGGGCATAGGATTGAGCTTGGGAGCACCCCCCATGGTGCAGCAGCTGCAGCTTCTCCCTCTCCTCCATCTCCTTACGCTCCTGGATGGAGGCCATGATGGTTTTGGAGAGGTTGTCGTAGCGCACCGGGGACAGGTCCCGGTCCTGGGGGGACTGCCTGCCCCTGCTCATCCCCATCCCCCTGGAGCCCAACACCGGGGACAGGTCCCGGTCCTGGGGGGACTGCCTGCCCCTGCTCATCCCCATCCCCCTGGAGCCCAACACCGGGGACAGGTCCCGGTCCTGGGGGGACTGCCTGCCCCTGCTCATCCCCATCCCCCTGAAGCCCAACACCGGGCTGAAGCTGGGGGGGACCTGCTGCCTCTGGATCTGAGGTTCAGGCCCCCGCACGTGGCACATTTTGGTTGGCAGGTAGGGTGAGTGCGAGCCCATAGAGGGCATGCCGGGGTGAGCCATGCACTCGGCTGCGGTGGCTGGGGAAATGCTGGGGTTGAGCAGGCTGTCGTAGGAGAGGCTGCTGTTGCGGTTGGACAGTGGGGAGAAGACGCTCTTGTAGGGGGTGGAGGTGACTGTCTCAGGCTGCAGGACAGGCAGCTGGCCCTTGTCCCTGCGCTGGTGGGCCTGCTTCAGGCTGAGGGAGCTGGAGTTGATGGGGTAGGAGTCCAGTTGCAGTGGGGAGGATTGGAAGGAGCGGTGGAGAGGGGCGTTGCGGTAGTCAGGCAGGTCCAGGTTGGGCTCTGAGCGGTAGTCGACATGGCAACGGCCCTCCTCCAAGATGGCTGACGCCTTACGGTGGTCATCTGGCATTACAATCTGACAAGACAAAACAACACAGAAGTAGTGAGAAATATGGACTATTATTTTGACTAGCCATACTATAATGACATTTTTGTTTTGTTTTGTATTTTATCCCCTTTTTCTCCCCAATTTCAATTTTGTCTCATCGCTGCTACTCCCCAACGGGCTCAGGAGGCGAAGGTCGAGTCATGCATCTTCTGAAACATGACCCGCCAAACCGCGCTTCTTAACACCCACTCGCTTAACCCGGAAGCCAGACATACCAATGTGTCAGAGGAAACACCGTTCAACTGACGACCGAGGTCAGCCTGCAGGCACCCGGCCCGCCGCAAGGAGTCGCTAGAGTGCGATGAGCCAAGTAAATCGCCCCTGCCAAACCTTCCCCTAACCCGGACGTTGCTGGGCCAATTGTGCGCCACCCTATCCCGATCATGTCCGGTTGTGATACAGCCCGGGATCGAACCCGGGTCTGTAGTGACGCCTCTAGCACTGCGATGCAGTGTCTTAGACCGGTGCGCCACTCGGGAGGCCGTAATGAGAACATTTTTATAAAAAATTGAAACGGCTGTTCATTTATATGCAGTCACACTCGCAACTGTGCAGGAATACAGTAAATGATTGGGTAAGCCTGTTTGCAATTACTATTAGAATTCAGTCATTTACTCTGACCTTCTCTCCTGCCGCATGGTAATGGACTTTAGGGATGGTGCCGAACGAGGGCCGGTACTTGTACATGGCCGGGGTGGAGGGATGGGTCTTGCCGGACAGGGAACTATCTGGAAGTGGAAGACAGAGAACAATGTTACTGTGAGAGACAGACTATTCTGGTGTAAGGATGTAAGCATCCATTTTATGGTGTGTTAGAATTGATAGTGCTGTCATCATCAGAGCCTTTCATGGCTCATTATGTTGTGAAAGTCGTCTTCACCTCAAGCTAAAAAAGAAAAGCAAGCTGAGAAAATAAGTCATTCAAAAGCTAACATATAAAGACAATCATAAGAAATCCTCCTTGCATTGAAATCTTTGCTATGACTTTTTCAGCACAACAGACACTGGACATGTCCTAGCAATGTTGTTAGGTAAATATTGTGGTGCTGCATTGATTTTGTCATTGCAAATAATGCAGTAACATAAAACACCACCAAGTGGCAGTAGAGCTACTGTGATGGAAAAAACAGTCAGGAAGGAGCTCCAGACATAATGCACCATGACACAATAGATCAGGAATGGAGGTGGGGGCCACAAAAAATCTGAACTCATCCTGAGGGACCACAGTGGCTTGCGGGTCTGCGTATCCTCATCGAGTCCATAACAAATCTGGAGCAGATTGACTGAACCAGGCCCACTTATGACAAATAACACTAAATTTCTCCTCGCTGATGAAGAGCGATAGAGGACTGCCATACTGGAGTTCATTCATCAAGCCTAACTAGCTATAAGTCACTAACTAGCACTGAGATGGAGCGCTTTTAGGAGGCCAGAGAGAGCAGTTCGGTGCAATACACCAGAGAGAGAAAGAAACAAAAATAGACAGAAAGAGAAACACAGGGAGAGAGATACACACTAGTGATTTGCGGGTTGACTCATAACCCGCAGTTCTCGTGGGTTTAGGGTCATGAAATATTGTGTGGATGAAGAGCGGGTGGGTTTCGAGCAGGTTGAATATAGAGAAAACAACGCATAAAAAAATCCATACATGTATAATTCTTGTGCAATTCATATCTATAGGCTACACTGAGGTTTCTCTTTCATAATTTTTTATCTGCCATTATAAACTGGGTGGTTTGAGCCCTGAAAGCTGATTGGCTGATATACCATGTCTATCAGACCGCATACCACGGGTATGACAAAACATTTATTTTTACTGCTCTAATTACGTTGGTACCAGTTTATAATAGCAATAAGGCACCTCGGGTGTTTGTGATATATGGCCAATATATCACAGCTAAGGGCTGCATCCAGGCACTCCGCTTTGCGTCGTGCATAAGAACAGCCCTTACCCGTGGTATATTGGCCATATACCACACCTCCTCTGGCCTTATTGCTTAATTAGATGCTTCTTACGGAGCCACTCCTTAGTTGCCCTGGCTGTGTGTTTCGGGTCGTTGTCATGCTGGAAGACCCAGCCACGACCCATCTTCAATGCTCTTACTGAGGGAAGGAGGTTGTTGGCCAAGATCTCGCGATACATGGCCCCATCCATCCTCCCCTCAATACGGTGCAGTCGTCCTGTCCCCTTTGCAGAAAAGCATCCCCAAACAATGATGTTTCCACCTCCATGCTTCACGGTTGGGATGGTGTTCTTGGGGTTGTACTCATCCTTCTTCTTCCTCCAAACACGGCGAGTGGAGTTTAGACCAAAAAGCTCTATTTATGTCTTATCAGACCACATGACCTTCTCCCATTCCTCCTCTGGATCATCCAGATGGTCATTGGCAAACTTCAGACGGGCCTGGACATGCGCTGGCTTGAGCAGGGGGACCTTGCGTGCGCTGCAGGATTTTAATCCATGACGGCGTAGTGTGGTATAATTTACATAAGTATTCACACCCCTGAGTCAATACTTTGTAGAAGCACCTTTGGCAGCGATTACAGCTTTGAGTCATCTGTATCAGCTTTGCACATCTGTATTTGCTGATTTTCTCCCATTCTTCCTCGCAGACTTTCTCAAGCTCTGTTAACTTCTTATGGCTGAAGGGGCAGTATTGAGTAACCTGGAAAGAGGTGCCCATTTCAAACGGCCTCGTACTCAATTCTTGCTCGTACAATATGCATATTATTATTACTATTGGATAGAAAACACTCTCTAGTTTCTAAAACCGTTTGAATTATTTCTCTAAGTGAAACAGAACTCCTTCTGCAGCCCATTTCCTATCCGGAAGTGAGATTTCCGAAAGCGAGGTCTCTGTTCAAGAGCTTGTCTATAAATGGGCATGTCACTTAGGACTATAGATACATGTCATACACCTTCCCCTGGGTGTCAAGCGGAAGTGAGAGCAGAAATGAGTTGATTATCTTGTTCAGAGATTGAATAAATCATCTTGGAATGAGAGGTCCGCCATTCTTTTTTTTTTTCGAAAGCGCGAAGTAGGACCTGGAATCGCCTTCTGGAAAGCCGTCGTTATGGGTGAATACAATCTCCGGCTTAGATTTTATTTGATACATGTCACAATATCATCCTAAAGTATGTTTTTTCAATATAGTTTTATTATATTATTGAAATTTATTCGGGACTTTAGGCGTGATGCGTTGTATGAATTTGTTCACGAAGGAGAGGTTAGCGCCGCATGGCCAGTGTGCCTGCTAATTCAAGAGGGAAAGAGTTCGTTCTGGATCCAAACAAAGACGGTTCTGGACAACGGACTCCTTGTACAACATTCTGATGGAAGATCAACAAAGGTAGGACCCAATTTGGGATGCTATTTCATATATCTGTCGAACTGTGCTATCGCTACCGATTACCTGGAATCAATGCTGTTGTGTGTTAGCTATTGCAGTAAGCTAATATAACGCTATATTGTGTTTTCGCTGTAAAACACTTAAAAAATCTGAAATATTGGCTGTATTCACAAGATCTTTGTCTTTCATTTGCTATACACCATATATTTTTCTGAAATGTTTTATGATGAGTAATTAGGTATTTGACGTTGGTGTCTGTATTTACTCTGGCTACTCCCGTGCTATTTCTGACTGTAGCTATGATGGTAGCAGTAATGTAAAACTGATTTATAGCTCAAATATGCACATTTTTCGACAAAACATAGATTTATTGTGTAACATGTTACAGGACTGTCATCTGAGGAAGTTGTTTCTAGGTTAGTTTGGTTGGTTCTAGGTTAGTTAGGTTGGCTTTGTGCATGCTACCTGCATGCTACCTGTGCTGTGAAAAATGTCTGTCCTCTTTTGTATTTGTATTTGGTGGTGAGCTAACATAAATATACGTGGTGTTTTCGCTGTAAAACATTTAAAAATCGGACCTGTTGGCTGGATTCACAAGATGTTTATCTTTCAAATGCTGTATTGGACTTGTTAATGTGTGAAAGTTAAATATTTTAAAAATATATATTTTGAATTTCGCGCCCTGCACTTGAGCTGGATGTTGTCATAAGTGTACCGACCTCGGGCTTGCAGCCTTATGAGGACCAGTGGTGAACAGCAATCTTCGTCTTTCTACAGATTTTCAATGGGATTCAAATCTAGGCTTTGGCTGCGCCACTCAAGGACTTTCACGTTGTTCTGAAACCATTCCAGCGTTGCTTCGGCTGTATGCTTGAGGGTCATTGTCCTGTTGGATTGTAAATCTTCGTCCCAGTCTAACATCGTTTGCACTTTGAAGCAGGTTCTCATCAAGGATTTGCCTATATTTGGCTTTTTTCATTGTTCCCTCTATCCTTACCAGTCTCCCAGTCCCTGCTGCTCAAAAGCATCCCCATAGCATGATGCTGCCACCACCATGCTTCACAGTAGGGTTTTTCTCCAGACATAGCGCTTTGCATTTCAGCCTAAAGAGTTCAATTTCTGTCTCATCAGACCGCAGAATCTTTTGCCTTATGCTCTCAGAGTCTTTCATGTGCCATTTTGCAAACTCCAGGCGTGCTGTCATGTGCCTTTTTCTCAGGAGTGGCTTCCATCTGGCCACTCTCTCATAAAGCCCAGATTGGTGAAGTGCATTAGAGACGTCAGGCAGGTTCTCCCATCTCAGCCAATGAACTCTGTACTTCTGTCAGAGTGGTCATTGGATTCTTGGTCACCTCCCTGACCAAGGGCCTTCTTGCCTGGTTGCTCAGTTTGGTTGGATGGTCAGCTCTAGGCAGAAGTGACCATATTTTTCCCCCAATGATGGAGACCCACTCCCCCAGATATATGCCCCATCACAATTCTATCTTGGAGATCTAAGGACAGTTCTTTGGGCTTCATGCTATAGTTTCTGCTCTGACATGCACTGTCAACTGTGGGACCTTATATAGACAGGTGTGTTTCTTTCTAAATCATGTCCAAACAATTGAATTGGCCACAGGTGGACTCCAATCAAGTTGTAGTGACATATCAAGTATGATCAAAGCAAATTGGATGCACCTGAGCTCAATTTGGAGCGTCATTGCAAAGGGGTATGAATAGTTATGTCAATTAGATATTTCTGTATTTAATTTTCAATAAATGTGTTAAAATTTCTGTCATTATTGTGTGTAGATGGGTGAGATTTTTTTATATTTTTTTATCCAGGCTGTAACAACAAAATATGGAATAAGTTAAGGGGTATGAATACTTTCTGAAGGCACTGTATCCTCTCACATAGCCTAATATAATATTAACTCCTGCAGAATTAAGCATATTTTGCAGTAAAATGATACACCAAATGTACAATTTGACTCAGGAACAGGAGTGGAGAAATATGATTGATTTCTTCCAGCATCTTGAGAGAATGAATGCGCGGTTAGGGATCGTATGTAAATGTGTTATCTTTATCAGCGTCATAAAAACAGTATATATATACTTTTTTTACCCCCTTTTTCTCCCCTCATCGCTGTAACTCCCCAACGGGCTCGGGAGAGGCAAAGGTCGAGTCCTGCGTCCTCTGAAACACGACCCACCAAACCGCAGTTTTTAACACCCGCCCACTTAACCCGGAAGCCAACCGCACCAATGTGTGAGAAGAAACACTGTTCAACTGACGACCGAGGTCAGCCTGCAGGTGCCTGGCCCGCCACAAGGAGTTGCTAGAGCGCGATGAGCCAAGTAAAGCTCCCCCGGACAAAGTTTCCCCTAACCCAGACGACGCTGGGCCAATTGTGCACCGCCCTATGGGACTCTCGGTCACAGCCGGTTGTGACACAGCCCGGGATCGAACCCGGGTCTGTAGTGATGCCTCTGCGCCACTCGGGAGGACCCAAACTGATAGTATTTCAACCACATAAAATATGCATCCAAGCCAAACTGAAATCTTATCAGAAACATGTTGGGTCGTTTCACTGCTTTTCATTTCCTTAATTAAACAAGTCAAGTAGACTAACAAATAGCCAACCAAAATGTTGGAAATTATAAGCAGAAACTTATCTAAATTAGGCTTTAAAAAAAAATTCCTGCACCCCTTCTCAAACAATCGTTCCTCTGTCTCTGACTGTACAGTGCATTTTCAATTGCCCTACTGTATTTGCAGGTCAGGGTCATTCACGCTCCTGAGTCCTGTGACTGTTGCTTGCTATATAAAGTAGGCAAACAGGAATTGAGGCATTCAGTTACTTTTCTATTGAACGTTAGAATTTGCAAACGTGTGACCTAAGCGACTTTGAGCGTGGTATGATCGTCGGTGCCAGGTGCGCCAGATCCAGTATCTCAGAAACGGCCGCACTCTGTTAACCGAGAATGGTGCGACAAACAAAAAACATCCAGTCAGCGGTAGTCCTGTGGGCGAAAACATCTCGTTGATGAGAGAGATCAAAGGAGAATGGCAAGAATGATGCAAGCTAACAGGCGGGCCACAAACCGATAATGGCGCAGTACAACAGTGGTGTGAAGAACGGCATCTCGGAACGCACAACTCGTTGATCGTTGTCACGGAGGGCTATTGCAGCAGACGACCACACCGGGTTCCATTCATATCAGCTAAAAACAAGAAGAAGCGGCTCCAGTGAACACACGATCAACAACACTGGAGAATTGAGGAGTGAAAAACATAGCCTGGAACATGACAGCGAGTTCAGTTTACTTGAGTGGCCTGCGAAGTCCCAAGACCTCAACCCAAAAGAGCATCTTTGCGATAAGATGGAATGGGCCGCCGTCCAATCTGCAGCAAGTGTGTGATGCCATCCCGCCACCATGGACCAACATCCCTGTGGAAAGTTTCCACACGCACACAGAGAGACAGAGACAGAGAGACAGGATTTTTTGTCAGGAACATATACAGGATACTACCCTCTACAACATAACCTTCACTCCAAATCAAAACCCACAACCTGATTTTGGACAGAATTACGGAATCACCTAGAAGGCGTACAACTACCAAAGATTATTATTCCAACGCTATACAGCAAATGCTCTGGAAAACAACAGAAACCTGAAAACACCATCCAACCTGGAACTGAGTAATGTTTAGTCTGAAGCTATATTTTATTTCCAAAAGCCAAGAAGAAAAATATATTACATGACTTTATAAGGACTGAATGCTAAATTAAGGCTGCCAAGCTTGATACAACTTCAATTAGCACTGACATGTCAAGTGAGAGGTGTCAAAGCCCTTTAGCCCAACAATGGCAGGAGAGTCGAACAGTCTACTCCAACCAAATGGAGAGGCCTTAGAAGCTGCCTCCCACTGTTCAGAGGTAATTAAAATACAGTACCCTGTGTATGTAAAGAATGATAAGATCACAAAATGAAGCTTCTTATGGAAAATCAAGAGACACTTTTTGCTAACTATTATAAAAATGGGAACATCTGCAACCTCATCTTCCACACAAACCATCCCCTGGCATGGCACACTACCCCTCTGTTAAGAGAGGTACTTGACAACGAGGACTCTGAGTCAGCTAATATTAATCTCTATAAGTCAGGAACAGTAATGGTACAGGGCAACCCCAAACAGTTTCAGCTGGACTTTCACCTAATCAAAGAATCAGGAGAAGCTCTCCCTTGAGAAAGATACCCACACCCCGAGCGGGTCAGACCAGACCTCTTCATTATACAACCCCACAGACGAGCAACCCCAAGCGGAAAGTCAACCTCCCAGCACAGAGTACTACCCCCCCCCCATTGAAATGAAGGATATATTTACCCAGCTGGAGGTAAGGCAGGTGGAGCTGGAACAGCAGGTATTACACTCCAGTCAGCACAGACCCAGACAACAATCCAGCACAACAACATCCCCTTAACCAGACCCGGAGAGCTGGAGGTGGAAAGAGACATATCTGCACTCTGGACTGTGGCGAGACAACTTCAACAATATAAAAAGAAAGAGCAGGAGAAGAACAGAGCACTAGAGGAGAGGATCAGACTGCTGGAGGAGAGGTTGAGGGGGATGGCGTGTGACAGAGAACAACCCACTAAAGAGGTGGCCACCCCCACAAAGAAGCCAGCAGAACAGCCCACCTCAGCTCCCGACAAAAGTCTCGACACCACAGCAGAACAGTCCACCCCAGACCCTGGCCATAGTGTCGACATCAGGCAGAACAGACAAATGAAGAACCCCAAGCCCAGGGGATCTCACCCCCTCTGAGCACCCACCCTGTCAGCCACCCTGATAGCCCTCCTGACAACCCCCCCCCCCCCCCACACACACACACACACACCGACCGAGGACAAATATATACAAGAAAAAAAAAAACGTTTTCCCAAACACAGTGTGTCTAAACTCTGGTGTCCAAACACCCAGCGTGCCCTAGACCTTCTGTCTGAGGACCAACTAGATTCACCTAGCCACATAATAATACACACAGGCACAAATGACCTGAGAGCCCAGCAGGAAAGGTTGGCCACAACACTGAAGGGAGTGATTGAAAAAGCTTCTTCTACTTTCCCCAATGCACAAGTGGTTATCTCCACTTGTGCATTATCTCGGTTATCTCCTGCTACCACGAAAATACTTACACCCTGCTACCATACAGCGGGTAAACGCAAGTATTTCCTGTGACTGTGCCTCAAAACCAAATGTTTTCCTGGCCCACCACTCCACCCTGGACTTGAACAGCCTCTATGACCAGGCCCAACCCCCACTCTTACACTAGCCCAAGCCAATGGCATGTACCAGATGCTCAGCAGGCTCTGCTCACACTTACTGGTCTGAGGCCAAACCACATGACCAACAACATTGGACACTTTATGGAACACAAAGCCTTCACTATCTCATCCTGGAATATCCAAGGCCTGAGGTCATCTGCCTTTGGCCTAAAGAGCAGGAAACTGGTCTTCATTAAAGAAATCGGAAATACAGACATTGTCATCCAACAAGAAACCTGGTATAGAGGAGACGGACCCACTGGTTGCCCTCTAGGTTACAGAGAGCTGGTAGTCCCATCCGCCAAGCGGCCAGGTGTGAAACAGGGAAGGGACTCAGGGGGTATGCTAATTTGGTAGAGCAGACCTAACTCACTCCATTAAATTAATCAAAACAGGAACATTTTACATTTGGCTAGAAATTCAAAAGGAAATGATCTTAACAGAGCAAAATGTCCTCCTGTGTGCTACCTATATCCCCCCACTAGAATCCCCATACTTTAATGAAGACAGCTTCTCCATCCTGGAGGGGGAAATCAATCATTTCCAGGCCCAGGGACATGTACTAGTCTGTGGAGACCTAAATGCCAGAACTGGACAAGAACCTGACACCCTCAGCACACAGGGGGACAAACACCTGCCTGGAGGTGACAGCATTCCTTCCCCCATATGCCCTCCTAGCCACAACTATGACAACATAACCAACAAATACGGGTCATAACTCCTGCAGCTCTGTCGCACGCTGGGTATGTACATAGTCAATGGTAGGCTTCGAGGGGACTCCTATGGTAGGTACACCTATAGCTCATCTCTTGGCAGTAGTACTGTAGACTACTTTATCACTGACCTCAACCCAGAGTCTCTCAGAGCGTTCAGTCAGCCCACTGACACCCCTGTCAGACCACAGCAAAATCACAGTCTACTTGAACAGAGCAATACTCAATCATGAGGCATCAAAGCCAAAGGAACTGAGTAATATTAAGAAATGCTGTAGATGGAAGGAATGTAGTTTGGAAACCTACCAAAAAACAATTAGGTAACAACAAATTCAATCCCTTTTAGACAACTTCCTGGATAAAACGTTCCACTGTAATAGTGAAGGTGTAAACTTGGCAGTAGAAAATCTTAACAGTATATTTGACCTCTCAGCTTCCCTATCAAATCTCAAATAGAAAACCGAAGAAAATTAACAACAATGACAAAATCTAAGAAAGAAATTGAGAAACCTGTCCAACCAAAAGCATAGAGACCCGGAAAACCTGAGTCGACGCCTTCACTATGGTGAATAACTAAAACAATACAGAAATACACTACGGAAAAAGAAGGAACAGCACGTCAGAAATCAGCTCAATGTAATTGAAGAATCCATAGACTAACCACTTCTGAGAAAATTGGAAAACACTAAACAAACAACAACACAAATAATTATCTATCCAAAATGGAGATGTATGGGTAAACCACTTCTCCAATCTTTTTGGCTCTATAACAAAGAACAAACAGCAAAAACATTATCAAATACAAATCTTAGAATCAACTATTAAAGACTACCAGAACCCACTGGATTCTCCAATTACCTTGAATGAGCTACAGGACAAAATAAAAACCCTCCAACCCAAAAAGGCCTGTGGTGTTGATGGTATCCTCAATGAAATGATCAAATATACAGACAACAAATACTAAAACTCTTTAACATCATCCTTAGCTCTGGCATCTTCGCCAATATTTGGAAGCAAGGACTGATCACCCCAATCCACAAAAGTGGAGACAAATTTGACACCAATAACTACCGTAGGATATGCATCAACAGCAACCTTGGGAAAATCCTCTGCATTATCATTAACAACAGACTTGTACATTTCCTAAGTGAAAACTATGGACTGAGCAAATGTCAAATTGGCTTTTCACCAAATTATCGTATGACAGACCACGTATTCACAAACTAGAATTCTATTTGGCCCTAAACAGAGAGTATACAGTGGCAGAATACCTGACCACTGTGACTGACCCAAACTTAAGGAAAGCTTTGACTATGTACAGACTCAGTGAGCATAGCCTTGCTATTGAGAAAGGCCGCCGTAGGCAGACCTGGCTCTCAAGAGAAGACAGGCTATGCGCACACTGCCCACAAAATGAGGTGGAAACTGAGCTGCACTTCCTAACCTCCTGCCCAATGTATGACCATATTAGAGACACATATTTCCCTCAGACTACACAGATCCACGAAATATTCGAAAACAAACCCGATTTTGATAAACTCCCATATCTACTGGGTGAAATACCACAGTGTGCCATCACAGTAGCAAGATGTGTGAGCTGTTGCCACAAGAAAATGTCAACCAGTGAAGAACAAACACCATTGTAAATATAACCCATATTTATGCTTATTATTTTCCCTTTTGTACTTTAACCATTTGTACATCGTTACAACAGAGTATATATACATAATATGACATTTGTAATGTCTTTATTCTTTTGGAAATTCTGTGAGTGTAATGTTTACTGTTCATTTTTATTGTTTATTTCACTTTTTTATACGACCTACCTCACCTGCTTTGGCAATGTTAACATATGTTTCCCATGCCAATAAAGCCCATTGAATTGAATTGAGAGCGAGAGAAGAGAGAAGAGAGGAGAGAGAGAGAGGAGAGAGGAGAGAGAGAGAGGAGGATCGCAATGACTTTGCATAGATTGCCCATTATTACCTTCGCTTGACGTCAGCTGGCTCTTCAGCTGGTTGTAGCGGTCTGCTTTGGGAGGTAGCGGAGGCTGGGTGTCTAGGCCTTTGTCATCCACGGCCAGGCCATCCAGACTGATCTTGGACTGGACAGGGGAGATGACGAGGGGTTAAAAGTTGTCTTAAAAGGAACAGCAGGTGGAGGAACAGAACCAGGGATAGGCCAAGGGATATGACTGGGGGACAGGGTTAGGTGAAGGGACTGGCTGGGAATAGTACAGCTGAAGAGCACTAGAAAGATGGCTAGGTGAAATATAGATAACAGGACTGGGAATAAAACCAGGAATAGGACATGGAACTAGAAATATGACTGTTGTATCTACTGAATGTACCAAAGCTTACTTTAGACTGGAGGATACTGGTGTGGAACCCGTTGTTGCTGACCTTGATGCTGATCTGTCTGTCAGAGAGGTCTGGTCTGATGAAGGGGGGCTGGATGGAGAAAGGGGGCTTCTTCCTGGGGTCCACACCATTGTACCTGTATAGAGGAGAGGAGAGACAACTCATCGTATGAGAGTTAGCCTGAGTCCCAGATCTGTTTGTACTGTCTTGCCAACTCCTGTGTTATTGTCAGGTGACAATGACATAGGATTTGGCAAGACTGCACAAACAGATCTAGGACTCAGGCTATATGGGAGTATGGGGCGAATTCAATGGTGGATGATGACTATAATAAAAACGTTTCAGTCCCCACCTGGGTATTGTCTATCTGTGGCTATGTATACTGTTAATTTTAGCAGTGTAATATCTCCCAAAAGGTCTCTTTAAATCAGGCTCTGGGGTCTGGCTGCTGAATGTGTGTTTGTGCTGTGCTTGATTTCCCCTTAACTGTAGTGTGATTCAGTTCTCCCAGCCATCTGCCTTCCTCTGGGGGTATAGGTGGCTTTCTCCAGGCAGAGAAAACCACACACACACACACACACACACACACACACACACACACACACACACACACACACACACACACACACACACACACACACACACACACACACACACACACACACACACACACACACACACACACACACCTCTCTTTGGAATTTGCTGCAGTTCTATCTCAGCAGTCTACTTAGAATGACTACAGCAGAACAGGCACCATGGCAACCCCCTTGGTCTTGGTTACCGCTGAGCTTTTTAAAAAACATTTTATATTTTTCTCCCCAATTTCATGATTACGATCTTGTCTCATTGCTGCAACTCCCCAACAGGCTCGGGAGAGGTGAAGGTCGAGTCATGCGTCCTCATGCTCGCTTAACCCGGAAGCCAGAGGAAACACCGTTCAACTGACGACCGAAGTCAGACTGCAGGCACCCGGCCCGCTACAAGGAGTCGCTAGAGCGTGATGAGCCAAGTAAAGCACCCCCGGTCAAACCATCCTGTAACCCGGACGACGCTGGGCCGATTGTGACCGCTGACTTTTTATTGCCCGTCTATCCGGCTCCCACCACACACCACCCACACCCCCTGACCTACAGTAGGAAACCATGTCCTCCTTACCTGGGCGCCAGGGGAGCACACAGGACATACTTGATGTTGCCACAGCAACCCCGCGTGAAGGGATTTACTCCACCACGGAACTTGCCCGTCACCTGAGGAACAGAAGGCTTTGTTAGAATGGGTGAAGACGCAAGGACTGAACACACACACAGCTAGAACTAGCTAGCAGCTTTGATTTGGCAAGTGAAGCTGCAATGCTGATATTGTGTCCTGTGTGATACATGATAGAATGTACTGTATGTTTGTGAGTGTGTGTGTGTCTGGTTAAGCCGCTCTTAGCTGGGCCCCTTCTCACCTGTTCGTTAGTGGTACGACCTCTGGCGACAAGGACCATATGGAAGCCTGTCAGGCCCATGACTGGTATGAAGAAGAGCCCTGCTATACACATCAACACTAGACTTGATATACATAGTAAAGGAGAGCGCTAACGTTGTTAGGAGCCATTTTAGCAGCTGCAAGCCAACCTCCACTGCCACCAACGACTGTATGGCTGCCACGGAGCCATTCAGACAACTATTTTATTTTCTCTGTACAACAATCAAACATTATCACAATCCACCCGCAAGGATGTGATTGTCAACCCATAGAAAATGAGGGGGGTCCATTCTGGTGGTCCATTTTAATGATCAGACACACTTTTCCCCAGGGCCTTCAGAACAGAACACAAAAGGCCCTAGTTTTGATACAATAGAAGGTGAAATGAGATCCGGCTGGCGTCAGTGTGGAAGGATACGTGACGGTGGTGTACAACGTGCCCAGCTGCTCCATGTGGTGCAGCACGAACAGCAGGCCGAAGGAGAACACGCCCACCATGTGGATGCTTAGCGACAGCAGGAACAGGAAGAAGTAACGGTAGTTCCTACGCCCGATACAGTTGTTCACCCAGGGGCAGTGGTGGTCAAAGTCCTGAGGAGAGAGTGAGAGATGGGTGTTTAGGATGGTGGAGAGATACAGTTGTTCACCCCAGGGCAGTGCTGGTCAAAGTCCTGGGAAGGGACAGAGAGAGGTGGATGGGTGTTAGGAGATGGTCATAGGGTAGAGTGGAGATTAACAGGATCATACTACATGATAAAAGCTCTTCAGTGTATTCACACACTCCACAGAGATGTTTCAATCAATTCCATCATCTCTGATTGCATAACTCAGATTTCTAGAGTTTTTAGAAACATCTACTGTACTTTAGCTGACTTTGTTTTTGATTGTGGTTGAGGGTCTACTGAAGAACACAGAACCAGTGTAAGTAGTTTGACTGAAATATAGGAGGCTGCCTCACAACCTTCAGTTCAAAGTCAGATTTCAACTCTTTCATGGAGAGATAGACTGTATATGAAAGAGCGGTAGGCACAGCCGCATCAGTAGGCTACTGGGAGAGCAACACAGCTGGAGAGTGGGGCTTCAAATGGGAAAAACAAAGTTATGAAACCAATCTTCTGTTTTACTGAATGTTGCTTGGATGTGGTGTAAAACATGATTGCAATCCACATAATTGTTCACAGTATATGGACAGGTCTTATCTGTGAACACATACCATCAGTCAACTGTAGAGGTCACATATAGAAACAAGTCTAACACCACATTGAAATGTCAACGGCTGACAAATGAGCTAGAGTGTGGTGTCTGTCGGTCTGTGTCTGTCTGTGTCAGTGTCAGTGTGTCAGTCTGTGTGTGTCAGTCTGTGTCAGTCTTACCTCCACACAGTTGTCACACACACTGCAGTGAGAGCAGCGGGGCGGTCTGTAGAAGTGACAGGTGGCACACCATTTCATCCGGACCTGAATTCCTTTAATCTCTACATTCTTGTAGAGAGGTGCCCGGAAATCATCGTCCTTGTCCTCATCCTCATCCGCTGTCACAAGGGGAGAGATCACGTTAGCAGGCAAGTACACACACACACACACACACACACACACACACACACACACACACACACACACACACACACACACACACACACACACACACACACACACACACACACACACACACACACACACACACACACACACACACACACACACACACACACACACACACACACACAATCTGATTTATGATTGCATTTGACAGGGGCAACAGGAGGTAGACTTAAATTAAGCTAACTCCCATGGTTAGCTGTCTGTACAAATTTACATTTTATAAACAATATGCATTTTGTAGCCCACATCTTTGGCATCAAATCTAAATTAAATGCATGTCACATACACAGTTTACAGCAGGTATAAAAGGTGCTAGCTCCCTCAACAATGCAGAACATTAATCAATAATAACAATGAAAAGAGTCAAGTAAAAAATAACAAGTAGAAGAAGTGATAGAATAGGTAGTATGCATCGTAATAATGGACTGGATTTACAAATATAAAGTGGGCAGTGGAATCAATAGTATATCATGTGTGTGTGTGTGTGTGTGTGTGTGTGTGTGTGTGTGTATGTGTGTGTGTGTGTGTGTGTGTGTGTGTATACATACATACACACACACACACACACACACGATATACTATAACTATCTACTTCCGGCGCCGAAAAGAGATGGCCGCCTCGCTTCGCGTTCCTTGGAAAATATGCAGTATTTTGTTTTTTTATGTGTTATTTCTTACATCGGTACCCCAGGTAATCTTAGGTTTCATTACATACAGTCGGGAGGAACTACTGAATATACGATTAACGTCAACTCATCATCGTTCCTACCAGGAATATGACTTTCCCGAAACGGATCCAGTGTTTTGCCTTCCACCCAATACAATGGATCTGATCCCAGCCGGCGACCCTGTGCGACGCCGTAAAAGGGGCAAACGAGGCGGTCTCGTGGTCAGGCTTCGGAGACGGGCACATCGCGCTCCACTCCCTAGCATACTACTCGCCAATGTCCAGTCTCTTGACAATAAGGTTGATGAAATCCGAGCACGGGTAGCATTCCAGAGAGACATCAGGGATTGCAACGTGCTCTGCTTCACGGAAACATGGCTAACTCAAGTGACGCTAACGGAGTCGGTGCAGCCAGCTGGTTTCTTCATGCATCGCGCCGACAGAAACAAACATCTTTCTGGTAAGAAGAGGGGCGGGGGGGTATGCCTTATGATTAACGAGACGTGGTGATCATCATCATAACAACACACAGGAACTCAAGTCATTCTGTTCACCTGATCTAGAACTCCTCACAATCAAATGTCGACCGCATTATCTACCAAGGGAATTCTCTTCAATCATAATCACAGCCGTATATATTCCCCCCCAAGCAGACACATCGATGGCCCTGAACGAACTTTATCTGACTCTTTGTAAACTGGAAACCACACACCCTGAGGCTGCATTCATCGTAGCTGGGGATTTTAACAAGGCTAATCTAAAAACAAAACTCCCTAAATTCTATCAGCATATCGATTGTGCTACCAGGGCTGGAAAAACCCTAGATCATTGTTATACTAATTTCCGCGACGCATATAAGGCCCTCCCCCGCCCCCCTTTCGGAAAAGCTGACCACGACTCCATTTTGTTGATTCCAGCCTACAAACAGAAACTAAAACAACAAGCTCCCGCGCTCAGGTCTGTTCAACGCTGGTCCGACCAATCTGAATCCACGCTTCAAGACTGCTTCGATCACGCGGATTGGAATATGTTCCGCATTGCGTCCAACAACAATATTGACGAATATGCTGATTCGGTGAGCGAGTTCATTAGGAAGTGCATTGACGATGTCGTACCCACAGCAACGATTAAAACATTCCCAAACCAGAAACCGTGGATTGACGGCAGCATTCGCGTGAAACTGAAAGCGCGAACCACTGCTTTTAACCAGGGCAAGGTGACCGGAAGCATGACCGAATACAAACAGTGTAGCTATTCTCTCCGCAAGGCAATCAAACAGGCTAAGTCCCAGTACAGAGACAAAATCGAGTCGCAATTCAACAGCTCAGACACAAGAGGTATGTGGCAGGGTCTACAGTCAATCACGGATTACAAAAAGAAAACCAGCCCCGTCGCGGACCAGGATGTCTTGCTCCCAGACAGGCTAAACAACTTTTTTGCCCGCTTTGAGGACAATACAGTGCCACTGACACGGCCCCCTACCAAAACCTGCGGGCTCTCCTTCACTGCAGCCGAGGTGAGTAAAACATTTAAACGTGTTAACCCTCGCAAGGCTGCAGGCCCAGACGGCATTCCCAGCCGCGTCCTCAGAGCATGCGCAGACCAGCTGGCTGGTGTGTTTACGGACATATTCAATCAATCCTTATCCCAGTCTGCTGTTCCCACATGCTTCAAGAGGGCCACCATTGTTCCTGTTCCCAAGAAAGCTAAGGTAACTGAGCTAAACGACTACCGCCCCGTAGCACTCACTTCCGTCATCATGAAGTGCTTTGAGAGACTAGTCAAGGACCATATCACCTCCACCCTACCGGACACCCTAGACCCACTCCAATTTGCTTACCGACCCAATAGGTCCACAGACGACGCAATCGCAACCACACTGCACACTGCCCTAACCCATCTGGACAAGAGGAATACCCATGTGAGAATGCTGTTCATCGATTACAGCTCAGCATTTAACACCATAGTACCCTCCAAACTCGTCATCAAGCTCGAGACCCTGGGTCTCGACCCCGCCCTGTGCAACTGGGTCCTGGACTTCCTGACGGGCCGCCCCCAGGTGGTGAGGGTAGGTAACAACATCTCCACCCCGCTGATCCTCAACACTGGGGCCCCACAAGGGTGCGTTCTGAGCCCTCTCCTGTACTCCCTGTTCACCCACGACTGCGTGGCCATGCACGCATCCAACTCAATCATCAAGTTTGCGGATGACACTACAGTGGTAGGCTTGATTACCAACAACGACGAGACGGCCCACAGGGAGGAGGTGAGGGCCCTCGGAGTGTGGTGTCAGGAAAATAACCTCACACTCAACGTCAACAAAACAAAGGAGATGATTGTGGACTTCAGGAAACAGCAGAGGGAGCACCCCCCTATCCACATCGACGGGTCAGTAGTGGAGAAGGTGGAAAGTTTTAAGTTCCTCGGTGTACACATCACGGACAAACTGAATTGGTCCACCCACACAGACAGCGTTGTGAAGAAGGCGCAGCAGCGCCTCTTCAACCTCAGGAGGCTGAAGAAATTCGGCTTGTCACCAAAAGCACTCACAAACTTCTACAGATGCACAATCGAGAGCATCCTGTCGGGCTGTATCACCGCCTGGTACGGCAACTGCTCCGCCCACAACCGTAAGGCTCTCCAGAGGGTAGTGAGGTCTGCAGAACGCATCACCGGGGGCAAACTACCTGCCCTCCAGGACACCTACACCACCCGATGTCACAGGAAGGCCATAAAGATCATCAAGGACAACAACCACCCAAGCCACTGCCTGTTCACCCCGCTATCATCCAGAAGGCGAGGTCAGTACAGGTGCATCAAAGCAGGGACCGAGAGACTGAAAAACAGCTTCTATCTCAAGGCCATCAGACTGTTAAACAGCCACCACTAACATTTAGCGGCCGCTGCCAACATACTGACTCAACTCCAGCCACTTTAAAAATGGGAATTGATGGAAATTATGTAAAAATGTACCACTAGCCACTTTAAACAATGCCACTTAATATAATGTTTACATACCCTACATTACCCATCTCATATGTATATACTGTACTCTATATCATCTACTGCATCTTGCCATCTTTATGTAATACATGTACCACTAGCCACTTTAAACTATGCCACTTTATGTTTACATACCCTACAGTACTCATCTCATATGTATATACCGTACTCTATACCATCTACTGCATCTTGCCATGCCGTTCTGTACCACCACTCATTCATATATCTTTATGTACATATTCTTTATCCCTTTACACTTGTGTGTGTGTATAAGGTAGTAGTTGTGGAATTGTTAGGTTAGATTACTTGTTGGTTATTACTGCATTGTCGGAACTAGAAGCACAAGCATTTCGCTACACTCGCATTAACATCTGCTAACCATGTGTATGTGACTAATAAAATTTGATTTGATTTGATTTGATTTGACATACATACATACACACACACAGAAGTAAGTTTGAGTGTAAGGGTTGGTTAGATGTGTTTAACCATTACACAGTAATGGTTAAAGCCCAGAGGGCCTGCATTTGGATGGATGACAAAAAAAAATATCACATCAACTGCACACCCTACTCATTGGACTGCCACTCTCTTTCTGAACGGGTACATTTCCAGAGTTTTTGTAGATCTTTGCACAATGGGCCACTTGACAATATTTCTATGTAAAGTGTATTGCTCTGGAGCAAGATAGGAAATAAAATGTGATGTCTTCCGGTTCATCAAAAAGCCCATTCAACCTGAAGGATGATCGTCATGGGATTCGTACACTTGGAACAACCACACACACACACACACACACACACAATCCTACTGAGAGACTTCACAATTGTTATGAGTTTTCAGACTCTTCAAATAGATTTAAAAGGTAACCAACTGGGATACTGAATGTAAACATCTCCCCTGCAGTCTGCTCTTTAAAAACAATCCTCAGCAGACAAATTGATGAGAGGCTTTATCATCCAATAGACAATATACGCCTTTACATTTCAAGGCTTTACATTACAGAACAATAGAAGCCTTTACATTTGAACCTGGTAGTCACATTCACTGTACATACAGTACCAGTAAAAGTATGGACACACCTACTCATTCAAGGGTTTTTCTTTATTTTTACTATTTTCTACATTGTAGAACAACAATTGTTTAACACTTTTTTGGTTACTACATGATTCCATATGTGTTATTTCATAGTTTATGTCTTCACTATTATTCTACAATGTAGAAAATAGTAAAAATAAAGAAAAACCCTGGAATGAGTAGGTGTGTCCATACTTTTGACTGGTACTGTACGTCATACACAGATTTACACCAATTGAAGAGAAAGGAATAAACTGTCAGATACAGCCTAGCTCTCTACAGCAGCGATGACAGCTCATGAGGATTGTATTGACAGGGTAGGATCTACGAAATATACCCCTGAGGCCATACCACTCTTAGAAGCAGGGATTTAACTGCAGTTTGTTTCTCCCCACACAGATACAGTCTGTGGAGGCAGGAGCAGTAGGATTATCCATGTGGCCACAGGCATCTCAATATAGTGGGCATGTGTTTCCCTCTATAACACTCTCTCTCTATAAAACTACAGCAACGTAAAACTATAAAACTACTGCAGCTCTCCACTCCATCTCTACAACAACCACAGTAAGGAGAGACCACTTCAGGAAGATACATGAACCTGGCTGTGTCATATGTGCTGTAACGATTATTACCTGTTTATGGGGGGACAAGTAGTTCTTAAAGTCCGGAGCTTATTATGTTACAAGCATGTTACAACCATAAGGTGTAAATGGGCCACATTCAACGATCATTACTAAACATCCCCCAGGAGTGGATGACACACACACAGTGTTTCCCTTTCTTTACCGTTACTAACAGCTGACTAACATCAAGTACTGCCAGTATTTTTTCTAAGGCAGCAGCAGTGGGACTCGTAACCTCAACCAGGGCTTGGTAGCCTGGTCACAGGCCTGTAAGTCATGCATAGCATGGTGCAGAGAGGCCCAGTTATTAGCTAAAACAGGAGTTGTGGGCTAATGGGTACTGAAAAGACCCAGACAGAGAGAGAGAGTGAGAGACAGACAGACATAAAGAGAGAGAGAGACCCATTCATCTCATACAGACACTTTCAGTAGTAAAAGGGAACTGACCTTTTGGGAAGACTCCAGGGTCCATGAAGGTAGCCATGCTGAAGTTGGCCAGCACAAATAGGAAGACGACGCCATTGTAGAGAGGCACGGCGGGGGAGATCGTGTTGGTCAGCCAGGGGCACCTGGAGAGAAGAGAGGACAGCAGTTAGGAAACTCCATTCATAGTTCATTCATACATAGTGATATCTGAAGATTCAGAGATAGAAGGCACACAATGAATGACACACAATTGCACAATTGGATGCGCACATATGCACCTACATAAATTCAGCAAAAAAAGAAACGTCCTCTCACTGTCAACTGCGTTTATTGTCAGCAAACATAACAAGTGAAGGGATGGAGGGGAGATGCAAATAGGTTACTGCTGCACCCCCCTCCTCCTCCATACCCACAATCATCACCTCTACCACACACACCACCTCACACACACACACACATAAACACAGTCATCAGCGGAAACAAGATTTTCAGTATCTTTAATCCTGCGCAAATGGGAAAACTATGCAAAAAGGAGGACACGGTGTAAACCTGGAATTGCTTCTTCGCCTCTTGAGATTCAGAAATATTAACAATGGCATCATCAGCCATACATGGAAGAGACCAGATCTTCTCTCAGCCTCAGATATAAAAGTCAATGAGAGATGATGACACATGAGGAAAGGGCTATACCTGGGTGCAGGGCTGAGCTATATTACAATGTCTAACATTTCCTGGAATTAGAGAGGGAGTTGCAGACAGACCGGGCATGGAGACCGACAGACAGCTCGCATAGGCAGTGTGTTACCACTGTGGATAGTACACACTATCTCACTAAATCCTGGTTGAAAGATTCCTGGCATCAGGAGGGAATACGCACAAAATCTGTGAATACACCTACTGGGAGTTCTGGAAAACCTAGTCCAGGAGTTAAACAGAATCACTAAGACATTTTGTGTGTCAAGCTTGATCTTATCCACAGGCTTATTTATCATCACATAATTTGAATTGGATCCGTAGGTAGAAATGTCAAGACATTGTATGAGCCCAAAAAAGGTCTCTATGCCTCATCGCCCCTGCAGGGTCTCCTTCTAGAGACCCACAATGCAGGGTGGTTAAGTGTACATACATACAAGACAAGACAAGACAAGACAAGACAGACAGAGACAGACAGAGACAGACAGAGACAGACAGAGACAGACAGAGACAGACAGAGACAGACAGAGACAGACAGAGCTTTCTGTTGGTCTAAATGAGGGAGCGGTGTTAGTGTACACAACATGAATAAATTAAATGTCTCATGGGGAAGAGGCAGCGGTTTCGAGGAACCACCCTTCTTTGATCATGCCCGCTCAATCAGTGTTACTGCTTTACACACACACACAGTGCAAACAGACTATATGCACACACACGCACGCACACACAGAGCACCGATTTCCTGGCATCTGTTAATGGAGGTGATCCTCTCTCCATTTTGCCTCTTCCTTCCCCCTCTGCTCTGTTCAATTATTCACAGTGGAGTGTGTACTGTAGGTAGGAGAATGGGATGCTGTGCTAGCAGGCCTGGGGGAGCATGGTGACTAAGTGATCCCCAGAACCCAGCCTCTGCTCTAGAGGAGGGCCAGTCAACCAGCCTCTGCTCTGGAGGAGGGCCAGTCAACCAGCCTCTGCTCTGGAGGAGGGCCAGTCAACCAGCCTCTGCTCTGGAGGAGGGCCAGTCAACCAGCCTCTGCTCTGGAGGAGGGCCAGTCAACCAGCCTCTGCTCTGGAGGAGGGCCAGTCAACCAGCCTCTGCTCTGGAGGAGGGCCAGTCAACCAGTAACAGGGACCAGAAACACCACCTGTATCAGTGCCCATGTGGGTAGTCTGTTGCCACAGCTTCTGTGAGTATGGCAAATCAAAGCTATATCATGTGGGTAATACCAAGAAGGTAGTGAAGGGAGAGAAAATCCTATAGGAGTACAGTCCACTGCGCGAATCTGCACTGCTTTCACCTAATAATCCCACTTGCCAAGTAGAAAAACAGCCAGTATTATACCTACCTACCTACCTACCTACCTACCTACCTACCTACAGTTGAAGTCGGAAGTTTACATACACCTTAGCCAAATACATTTAAACTGAGTTTTTCACAATTCCTGACATTTAATCCTAGAAAAATTCCCTGTTTTAGGTCAGTTAGGATCACCACTTTATTTTAAGAATGTGAAATGTCAGAATAATAGAAGAGAGAATGATTTATTTCAGCTTTTATTTCTTTCATCACATTCCCAGTGGGTCAGAAGTTTACATCCACTTAATTAGTATTTGGTAGCATCGCCTTTAAATTGTTTAACTTGGGTCAAACATTTTGGGTAGCCTTCCACAAGCTTCCCACAATAAGTTGGGTGAATTTTGGCCCATTCCTCCTGACAGAGCTGGTGTAACGGTGTCAGGTTTGCAGGCCTCCTTGCTCGCACGCGCTTTTTCAGTTCTGCCCACAAATTTTCTATGGGATTGAGGTCAGAGCTTTGTGATGGCCACTCCAATGCCTTAACTTCGTTGTCCTTTTTGCCACAACTTTGGAAGTATGCTTGGGGTCATTGTCCATTTGGATACCCATTTGTGACCAAGCTTTAACTTCCTGACTGATGTCTTGAGATGTTGCTTCAATATATCCACATAATTTTCCTTCCTCATGAGGCCATCTATTTTGTGAAGTGCACCAGTCCCACCTGCAGCAAAACACCCCCACAACATGATGCTGCCAACCCTGTGCTTCACGGTTGGGATGGTGTTCTTCGGCTTGCAAGCCTCCCCCTTTTTCCTCCAAACATAACAATGGTCATTATGGCCAAACAGTTATATTTTTGTTTCATCAGACCAGAGGACATTTCTCCAAAAAGTACGATCTTTGTCCCCATGTGCGGTTGCAAACCGTAGTCTGGCTTTTTTATGGAGGTTTTGGAGCAGTGGCTTCTTCCTTGCTGAACAGCCTTTCAGGTTATGTCAATATAGGACTCGTTTTACTGTGGATATAGATACTTTTGTACCTGTTTCCTCCAGCATCTTCACAAGGTCCTTTGCTGTTGTTCTGGGATTGATTTGCACTTTTCGCACCAAAGTACATTCATCTCTATGAGACAGAACGCTTCTCCTTCCTGAGCGGTATGACGGCTGCGTGGTCCCATGGTGTTTATACTTGCATACTATTGTTTGCACAGATGAACGTGGTACCTTCAGGCGTTTGGAAATTGCTCCCAAGGATGACCCAGACTTGTGGAGGTCTACAATTTTTTTCTGAGGTCTTGGCTGATTTCTTTTGATTTTCCCACGATGTCAAGCAAAGAGGCCTTGAAATACATCCACGGGTACACCTCCAATTGACTCAGGCTAATTGACATTATTTATCAGAAGCTTCTAAAGCCATGACATCATTTTCTGGAATTTTCCAAGCTGTTCAAAGGCACAGTCAACTAGTGTATTTAAACTTCTGACCCACTGGAATTGTTATACAGTGAAATAGAAGTGAAATAATTTGTCTGTAAACAATTGTTGGAAAAATTACTTGTGTCATGCATAAAGTAGATGTCCTAACCGACTTGCCAAAACTATAGTTTGTTAACAAGAAATTTGTGGAGTGGTTGAAAAACGAGTTTTAATGACTACAACCTAAGTGGATGTAAACTTCCGACTTCAACTGTACATACATACATACATAAATTCAGCAAAAAAGACACGTCCTCTCACTGTCAACTGCGTTTATTTTCAGCAAACTTAACGTGTAAATATTTGTATGAACATAACAAGATTCAACAACTGAGACATAAACTGAACAAGTTCCACAGACATGTGACTAACAGAAATGGAATGATGTGTCCCTGAACAAAGGGAGGGCCAAAATCAAAAGTAACAGTCAGTATCCGGTGTGGCCACCAGCTGCATTAAGTACTGCAGTGCATCTCCTCCGCATGGACTGCACCAGATTTGCCAGTTCTTGCTGTGAGATGTTACCCCACTCTTCCACCAAGGCACCTGCAAGTTCCCGGTCATTTATGGGGGGAATGGCCCTAGCCCTAGCCCTCCAATCCAACAGGTCCCAGACGTGCTCTATGGAATTGAGATCCGGGCTCATCGCTGGCCATGGCAGAACACTGACATTCCTGTCTTGCAGGAAATCACGCACAGAACAAGCAGTATGGCTGGTGGCATTGTCATGCTGGAGGGTCATGTCAGGATGAGCCTGCAGGAAAGGTAGCACATGAGGGAGGAGGATGTCTTCCCTGTAACGCACAGCATTGAGATTGCCTGTGTAAAGCTTATTCCTTCGGCGATAAACGCGAATCCGACCATCACCCCTGGTGAGACAAAACCGCGACTCGTCAGTGAAGAGCACTTTTTGCTAGTCCTGTCTGGTCCAGCGATGGTGGGTTTGTGCCCATAGGCGACGTTGTTGCCGGTGATGTCTGGTGAGGACCTGCCTTATACAACAGGCCTACAAGCCCTCAGTCCAGCCTCTCTCAGCCTATTGCGGACAGTCTGAGCACTGATGGAGGGATTGTGCGTTCCTGGTGTAACTCGGGTAGTTGTTGTTGCCATCCTGTACCAGTCCCGCAGGTGTGATGTTTGGATGTACCGATCCTGTGCAGATGTTGTTACACGTGGTCTGCCACTGCGAAGATTATCAGCTGTCCGTCCTGTCTCCCTGTAGCGCTGACTTCGGCGTCGCACAGTACGGACATTGCAATTTATTGCCCTGGCCACATCTGCTGTCCTCATGCCTCCTTGCAGCATGCCTAAGGCACGTTCACGCAGATGAGCAGGGACCCTGGGCATATTTATTTTGGAGTTTTTCAGAGTCAGTAGAAAGGCCTCTTTAGTGTCCTAAGTTTTCATAACTGTGACCGTAATTGCCTACCGTCTGTAAGCTGTTAGTGACTTAACGAGCGTTCCACAGGTGCATGTTCATTAATTGTTTATGGTTCATTGAACAAGCATGGGAAACAGTGTTTAAACCCTTTACAATGAAGATCTGTGAAGTTATTTGGATTTTTAAGAATTATATTTTAAAGACAGGGTCCTGAAAAAGGGACGTTTCTTTTTTTGCTGAATTTAGAAACACACACACACAAAGCGCATTCGGAAAATATTCAAACCCCTTGACTTTTTCCACATTTCATTACAGCCTTATTCTAAAATGGATTGAATAAAAAAAAATCCTCAATCTACACACAATACCCCATAATGACGAAGTGAAAACAGGTTTTTAGAAATTTTAGCACATTTATTACAAATAAAAAACAGAAATACCTTATTTACATAAGTATTCAGACCTTTTGCTTTGAGACTCGAAATTGAGCTCAGGTGCATCCTGTTTCCATTGATCATCCTTGAGATGTTTCTACAACTTGATTGGAGTCCGCCTGTGCTAAATTCAATTGATTGGACATGACTAGGAAAGGCACACACCTGTCTATATAAGGTCCCACAGTTGACAGTGCATGTCAGAGCAAAAATCAAGCCACGAGGTTGAAGGAATTGTTCCTTAGAGCTCCGAGACAGGATTGTGTTGAGACACAGATCTGGGGAAAGGTACCAAAAAATGTCTGCAGTATTGAAGGTCCCTAAGAACAAAGTGGCCTCCATCATTCTTAAATGGAAGAAGTTTGGAACCATCAAGACTCTTCCTAGAGCTGGCCGCACGGCCAAACTGGGCAATCGGGGGAGAAGGGCCTTGGTCAGGGAGGTGGCCAAGAACCCGATGGTCACTCTGACAGAGCTCTACAGTTCCTCTGTGGAGATGGGAGAACCTTCCAGAAGGACAACCATCTCTGCAGCGCTCCACCAATCAGGCCTTTATGGTAGAATGGCCAGACAGAAGCCACTCCTCAGTAAAAGGCACATGACAGCCCGCTTGGCACCTAAATGACTCTCAGACCATGAGAAACAAGATTCTCTGGTCTGATGAAACCAAGATTGAACTCTTTGTCCTAAATGCAAAGTGTCATGTCTGGAGGAAACCAGGCTCCATCCCTACGGTGAAGCATGGTGGTGGAGCATCATGCTGTGGGGATGTTTTTCAGCGGCAGGGACTAGGAGACTAGTTAGGATCGAGGGAAAGATGAATGAAGCAAAGTACAGAGAGATCATTGATGAAAACCTGAGCTGGGCCGGATCGGACTTCAACCCGATCGGACCAGATCGGACTTCAACCCCATCGAACATCTCTGGGGAGACCTGAAAATAGCTGTGCAACGAAGCTCACCATCCAACCTGACAGAGCTTGAGAGGATCTGCAGAGAATAAGAATTTGTAGAACTGACTTGCCTAGTTAAATAAAGGCTAAATAAAGATAAGAATGGGAGAAACTCCCAAAATACAGGTGTGCCAAGCTTGTAGCGTCATACCGAAGACTCAAGGCTGTAATCCCTGCCAAAGGTGCTTCAAAAAAGTAGAGTAAAGGGTCTGAATACTTTTGTAAAAGTGATATTTAAAAATATAGTAAATTTTTTGCCAAAAAATCTATAAACCTGTTTTTGCTTTGTCATTATGGAGTATTGTGTGTAGATTAAATAGTGAAAACAAATATTTCATCCATTTTAGAATAAGGCTGTAACGTAACAAAATGTTGAAAAAAATCAAGCGGTCTGAATACTTTCCGAATGCACTGTACATACATAGCCAGGGGCTTTAACTCACTGTCCATGGTGTTGGTGTGTTTGATGCTAGGGCTGTGGCGGTCATGAAATTTTGTCAGCCGGTTATTGTCATGCAAAAGTCTGCCTGTCTCATGGTAATTTTGCGTTAATTAACATAAACACATTTAGCAGCTTCAGTCCTCCACACATACGAGCTGCTGATGTGCCTTTGGAACATCTACATTTTAACAAGTCTAATAAATGAATTTAATATACACCATAACAATGAAACCATTATTTATTTTAGGTCTAAAGAAAATAAAATGTATTTCAGATTAACAGAATATGAGTCGGCCTACGTACTGTATGTTAGGCTATCTGGCTATGCGGCATGCCATAGGCTGAAGGCTTGTTCATTTAGCAGACAAGATATGCTTATAAGTCCCATGTTACTATGTTATATTATATGATTTTATAGTAAGAAGAATATAATTGAACTTCGCTGAATGAAATAGAAAGGATATTTTTCCCATTCTGGAGTGGCTGCGCATATGAAGGCTATGTTGAGTGTAAAAGTGATCATTTCAAACAGATCCTATAGGGTACGCTAGACCTAGAGTTATTTGGTAACTTTAGTTGCTAATGATACAAACCTTAGAATGTCTTAGAAATCAGAACATACAGTATTTGGGCTGCATGATGTGACTATAGGCTATTAATAATTTGAGAACATCGCAAAAAAGCTTGCACACTGTTCCTTGCCTCAGGCTGCACAGCTGTTCTCTCATCAAGTGATCATATTATCATCCATCAGACTATTCTCAATGTAATATTGTCTTTACTAATACAGTACCAGTCAAAAGTTGTGACACACCTACTCATTCCAGGGTTTTCTTTAGTTTTACTATGTTCTACATTGTAGAATAATAGCGAAGACATGAAAACTATGAAATAACACATATGGAATCATGTAGTAACCAAAAAAAGTGTTAATCAAAACACACTGCTCAAAAAAATAAAGGGAACACTTAAACAACACAATGTAACTCCAAGTCAATCACAGTTCTGTGAAATCAAACTGTCCACTTAGGAAGCAACACTGATTGACAATACATTTCACATGCTGTTGTGCAAATGGAATAGACAAAAGGTGGAAATTATAGGCAATTAGCAAGACACCCCCAATAAAGGAGTGATTCTGCAGGTGGTGACCACAGACCACTTCTCAGTTCCTATGCTTCCTGGCTGATGTTTTGGTCACTTTTGAATGCTGGCGGTGCTCTCACTCTAGTGGTAGCATGAGACGGAGTCTACAACCCACACAAGTGGCTCAGGTAGTGCAGCTCATCCAGGATGGCACATCAATGCGAGCTGTGGCAAGAAGGTTTGCTGTGTCTGTCAGCGTAGTGTCCAGAGCATGGAGGCGCTACCAGGAGACAGCCCAGTACATCAGGAGACGTGGAGGAGGCCGTAGGAGGGCAACAACCCAGCAGCAGGACCGCTACCTCCGCCTTTGAGCAGGAGGAGCACTGCCAGAGCCCTGCAAAATGACCTCCAGCAGGTCACAAATGTGCATGTGTCTGCTCAAACGTTCGGAAACAGACTCCATGAGGGTGGTATGAGGGCCCGACATCCACAGGTGGGGGTTGTGCTTACAGCCCAACACCGTGCAGGATGTTTGGCATTTGCCAGAGAACACCAAGATTGGCAAATTCGCCACTGGCGCCCTGTGCTCTTCACAGATGAAAGCAGGTTCACACTGAGCACATGAGCACATGTGACAGACGTGACAGAGTCTGGAGACGCCGTGGAGAACGTTCTGCTGCCTGCAACATCCTCCAGCATGACCGGTTTGGCGGTGGGTCAGTCATGGTGTGGGGTGGCATTTCTTTGTGGGGCCGCACAGCCCTCCATGTGCTCGCCAGAGGTAGCCTGACTGCCATTAGGTACCGAGATGAGATCCTCAGAGCCCTTGTGAGACCATATGCTGACTCATGCACATTTGTGGCCTGCTGGAGGTCATTTTGCAGGGCTCTGGCAGTGCTCCTCCTGCTCAAAGGCGGAGGTAGCGGTCCTACTGCTGGGTTGTTGCCCTCCTACGGCCTCCTCCACGTCTCCTGATGTACTGGCCTGTCTCCTGGTAGCGCCTCCATGCTCTGGACACTACGCTGACAGACACAGCAAACCTTCTTGCCACAGCTCGCATTGATGTGCCATCCTGGATGAGCTGCACTACCTGAGCCACTTGTGTGGGTTGTAGACTCCGTCTCGTGCTACCACTAGAGTGAGAGCACCGCCAGCATTCAAAAGTGACCAAAACATCAGCCAGGAAGCATAGGAACTGAGAAGTGGTCTGTGGTCACCACCTGCAGAACCACTCCTTTATTGGGGGTGTCTTGCTAATTGCCTATAATTTCCACCTTTTGTCTATTCCATTTGCACAACAGCATGTGAAATTTATTGTCAATCAGTGTTGCTTCCTAAGTGGACAGTTTGATTTCACAGAAGTGTGATTGACTTGGAGTTACATTGTGTTGTTTAAGTGTTCCCTTTATTTTTTTGAGCAGTGTATATTTTATATTTGAGATTCTTCAAAGTAGCCACCCTTTGTCTTGATGACAGCTTTGCACACTCTTGGCACTCTCTCAACCAGCTTCATGAGGTAGTCACCTGGAATGCATTTCAATTAACATGTGTGCATTATTAAAAGTTAATTTGTGGTATTTCTTTCCTTCTTAATGCGTTTGAGACAATCAGTTGTGTTGTGACAAGGTAGGGGTGGTATCCAGAAGATTTGGTAAAAAACCAAGTCCATATTATGGCAAGAACAGCTCAAATAAGAAAAGAGAAACAACAGTCCATCAATACTTTAAGACATGAAGGTAAGTCAATATAAAACATTCCCTATTACTACGCTATTCAAAATCAAATACAAATGCACTACTGTAGGCTAACTCTAAGCTGCCTGACACAATCAATTAATCAACAACGTCACCTAGGCCTATACATTCTTTCCCAGTATGCATAATAATACAGTCCACACTCAAAGGTGATTACTAGAACTAAAATTGTTTAATTTTAGAATATAGGCCAGACTAATTAAAGATATCTTAAATAAATAAAAAATTGGTTGGGGGGGTAACAGAACAGAGATCAACTAAGTTCTACAATGGTAGTTTGGGTGACAGTTTGGCTTCAATTTGGCTTCTAGGAGATGTTAGTTCGGCTTAAAATAAATTATCATGGAAAAGCAATACATTTTAGAAGCTGTTCCGCCTCCAATAAAATCCCAATTTCACCCTTGGTCTGTGAATGATGTGTTTTGCTCACAGTGATAAGAACAAGGAGTGAGTTACACAAAGCATAGTCATTCCAGCTGATAGGGGGCAGCATTTTCACTTTTGGATAAATAGCGTTCCCAATTTCAACTTCCTTCTACTCATCCCCAGAATATAAGATATGCATATTATTAGTATTTGGATAGAAAACACTCTGAAGTTTCTAAAACTGTTTGAATCATGTCTGTAAGTATAACAGAACTTATGTAGCAGGCAAAACCCAGAGGACTAACCATTAATTTTCTTTTATTTTTTTAGGTCACCGTCTGTTCAATGAGTTTTCATTGGGATACTAGATTTCTAATCACCCTGTTTTCAGTTCCTACCGCTTCCACTGGATGTCACCAGTCTTTGGAAATTGTTTGAGGTTATTCCTTTGTGGAATGAAGAAGTACTACCATCTGGAATCAATGTAAAGTTATGTGTACTGTTTGAGAGTTGCGCAAGACTAGAAACGTAGCGTTAGTTTGTTGATCTCCTGTATTGAAAACAGATAGACCCGTCTTCAATTTGATCGATTATTAACGTTTACAAATACCTTAAGTTGTATTACACAAGTAGTTTGAAATGTTTTGGTAAAGTTTAGAGGTAATTTTTTTGATAATTTGTAGTGACGTTGCGCAAATTGGAAGCTGTTTTTTTCTGGATCAAACGCGCCAAATAAATGGACAATTTGGATATATATGGACGGAATTAATCGAACAAAAGGACCATTTGTGATGTTTATGGGACATATTGGAGTGCCAACAAAAGAATCTCGTCAAAGGTAAGGCATGATTTATATTTTATTTCTGCGTTTTGTGTCGTGTCTGCAGTGTTGAAATATGCTACTCTCTTTGTTTACTGTTGTGCTATCATCAGATAATAGCATCTTATGCTTTCGCCGAAAAGCCTTTTTGAAATCTGACATGTTGGCTGGATTCACAACGAGTGTAGCTTTAATTTGGTATCTTACATGTGTGATTTAATGAAAGTTTGATTTTTATATCATTTTCTTTTTAAATTTGGCGCTCTACATTTTCCCTGGGTATTGGCCAAGTGGGACGCAAGCGTCCCGCCTATCCCAGAGAGGTTTTAAGAGTACAGGAGCAGACCATGCAGTGGGTGGAGAATGTGACTCAGAGAGTAGGATACATAACTCAGGCCACAGACATTTGTTAATTAAGTGACAACAACAAATCACCATTGAACAATTATCAACGCCAATCACAAGTCTGTTTTACAGTAAACGTAAGCACAAAAATAGAGTAAAAAAAACTACAAAAGTTGTCAAAAGTTTAAATAATGTTTTCCCTGTTTGGCGATGAGCTGAACCAAAAGGCCCACAACACACTGCTGGTGCCAAAAGTGTTCTAATGTAATGAGTCTGGTTCTAGAACCTGGGCACTGGGGAGGAAGAAGGCCTGCTGCAATCACCATGGTAATGAACCAGCCAGCCACCACAATGTGACTGGAAGGTAATGAGGAGTTAGGAAGCCAGTCATCTGCATTCTACAGGACAGGCTGGCCAATCAGCCTTCAGCAGACAGGCTCATGGCTGGGTCCACAGGCCAGACCCGTAACCCAGACAACACACGGAACACAGATAAAACAGATGAATCAGATGACAGGAATAAATGAAGATGAAAATCATATTTTATCATCGCCCTGACTTCTGAATACATCCTGCCAGTGCCATGGGAGAAAAAATAAGCAAGCAGTGAAGATTATAGAGAAATAAACCACACTTCCCCGGGCTAGCAGGCCCCGTTCATTACTAACACTCAGTCATATCCATCTATCAACAGCCAGCCAGCTAGTCTACAGGCAAGGACAGCTCTCTCTGGCAGCAGACCTCACTTTATCTTCATATGGGATCTCTCTGTAATATCAGAAACACCATGAGGATGTGCTGTTGCTGAACCTCTGCTGCTCTGTTCCTCCTCCCCATGAGGCAAAATGGCTCACATTATTAGAAAGTAACTTCTGACCATGAGGTGAATCTTAATTTCCACTAAGTCAAACTTTCACTTAGTCTCCCATTGACATCAATGCATAATTAAGTTAACATTTTACTTAAGTGGAAGCTAGGATTCAGCTTGGTCTTTACCTAGCTGAGTGAAGACCTGGTCCTGGACCAGAGCCAGAGAAGTCAATTAATCATAACACTTCTGTAACAGTTTGAGAGCTTGGGACTATAAGGTTCTATCTGCATTTTGATCCAAATTAACATAGCCTTGTTATGTTCAATGTTCTCTACCTACAGTACCAGTCAAAAGTTTGGACACACCTACTCATTCCAGGGTTTTTCTTTATTTTACTATTTTCTACATTGTAGAATAATAGTGAATACATCAAAACTATGAAATAACACATATGGAATCATGTAGTAACCAAAAAGTGTTAAACAAATCTAAATATATTTTATATTTGAGATTCTTCAAAGTAGCCACCCTTTGCCTTGATGACAGCTTTGCATTCTCTCAACCAGCTTACTGAGGTAGTCACCTGGAATGCAATTCAATTAACAAGTGTACCCTGTTAAAAGTTAACTTGTGGAATTTTTTTCCTTAACACGTTTGAGTCCAATCAGTTTTGTTGTGACAAGGTAGGGGTGGTATACAGAAGATGATCTTTTACCAAATAGGGCTAAGTTCATATTATGGCAAGATTCTAAAGATTCAAGTATTCTAAATACCCCAATTAATTTTAAGTTCAAAAGAATACAAGATACAAATTGCTGACACCACTCAAACCAATGGGAGTTCGGGACTTTAAAGCCAATTATCTCAGAATCATATTTTTGCTGATAGAACCTTTTAGTTCCAAGATCTCGAGATGTTTAGATTGAGAGGATGGTCTGGCACTACTTCAGTCTTGTATAGTGTAACCCTGCAGCCTTACTCAACACTCAGATCATGTCTACACTTGTTGTATTGATTGTAGCCAGATTAAATGCAATTGTTATTGGACGTTTCTGTCATAGCAAAGATGTACAAAAAACAATGATTAGATAGTGAGCTTTTCGGTCATCTTTGAGGAAGTGTACAAACAATGCTCAAGGGATGAGCACCACACCACTAACATGCTCTAAATTCCATCTATGGGTGTTGGTTAAAATGTGGGGTTTCTGACAGCAAGCAATAGCTTCATCCTTAGAAATGCTTGATTCCTCAGAGCCCCTTCCCATTGTGAGCATTACTGTACCTCCCATATCCTCTCAGGCCTCACCTTTCTCCAGGAGGGGAACAATGCCCCTATTGAGGTCTACCCAAGGACATATCCTCACATCATCACAAGCCTCACCCAGTGTCAGTTTAGGGACAATAAAGATATTCACATAATATAATCATCCCCACCTTAGCTCAGCGACATAGATATTCACATGATAGAACCTTATTTCAACTATACACTGGCAGACTCCAGTTGGTGTTTGTCAGTATCGTTCTTGCGTATTAAGATCGAGTCTATACAATTATAAAATCCTGTCAACTGCGAACTGGCACGTCAGCCGAAGCACAGAACAATCCCTGCTTTGAAAACTCAGCTGATCACGAATAGAACACTGAGATCTTCAGCGTGATAGGTTTGAGTTAGTTGATAACGCTAAATGTGAAAGAACATTTCCAACCAATCTAACTGAAATCTTTTCTCACAGTAATGGAAAACATATAAGTGGAAAAAAACAAGATTTGAGCAGAAAGCTGGCGGCTTTGAAGCTGCTTTTATCTGCTGGAGTGGTTCTGGGAGGGGGAAATGTGCGAGGGCAACGTCTGAGAAACCATCAAAGGGAATCGAGAATCAATCTGGAGTGCTTTCTGTATGCTTCATCTGAAATAAAAATAGAAACAGAAACAGCGGCAGCTAGGTATGACTTGGCACCTCAGACCAAACACTGAGGATGAAACGGCAGACATATTAACTACGTTTGGCTCTATTGTGACTAGATGAATCAGAAAACAATCATCAAATCACAAATTTAAATGCATAGTAACATCCCTTGCCCATTGTTAGTGAGGGCATTTTTGAGTGTGGCGCTACTCTTGCATTGGGCAGAGAGAGAAGAGCTTGTGGGGTTATTGCATGTTTCCACTCTTCCAGTCTGTCTGTCTGTGAGATTGTGCTCTCATTAATTAAAGTGTTAGTTAGGGTCATCCCAGTGAGCTGCAGATGGAGACCACGTGTTGCTCCAGACTACCCACTGATCCCTCATGTCCTGAGATGGCCAGGCTCAGGCCTCGCCACCCTACCAACCCACAGGGATAGCCAGGCTCAGGCCTCGCCACCCTACCAACCCACAGGGATAGCCAGGCTCAGGCCTCGCCACCCTACCAACCAATAGGGATAGCCAGGCTCAGGCCTCGCCACCCTACCAACCAATAGGGATAGCCAGGCTCAGGCCTCGCCACCCTACCAACCCACAGGGATAGCCAGGCTCAGGCCTCGCCACCCTACCAACCCACAGGGATAGCCAGGCTCAGACCTCGCCAACCTACCAACCCATAGGGATAGCCAGGCTCAGGCCTCGCCACCCTACCAACCCACAGGGATAGCCAGGCTCAGGCCTCGCCACCCTACCAACCCACAGGGATAGCCAGGCTCAGACCTCGCCACCCTACCAACCCACAGGGATAGCCAGGCTCAGACCTCGCCACCCTACCAACCCACAGGGATAGCCAGGCTCAGACCTCGCCACCCTACCAACCCACAGGGATAGCCAGGCTCAGACCTCGCCACCCTACCAACCCACAGGGATAGCCAGGCTCAGACCTCGCCACCCTACCAACCGTGAAGCCCAGCACTGATGTTATCTTCCTCTCATAATCAGGGACAGATTCAGACCTGAGCGATCAGGTGATTAGACGGAATCTTAGGCCAATCAAAAAGAAAACCAGCAGCCGCAGTACTAGGGACCACAAGCCGACCTTGAATACCCCTGAATATTCCCGAATACCCCTGGATACCCCTGAATACCCCTGGCTGCAATAGCGTCCTGCAATCTCAATCCCAGCTCTTTCAAATCATCAAACCTCTCTTTTTCATCAGTCTCATCTCCACAAACAGATCTTTTCCCACCATCAAGCAGGAAAAAAAGAGAGAAAGAGAGCTTTTGCCTTATTGAAGTTATTTTCACTAGTAGTCGAACTCTCACTAACTCTCAGTGGTCAGATAACTCAGTCTTCACATCACAGGGTGTAGGAGCAGCAGCGGCCCTGCTCACTGTGGCCCCGAGAGCTTGCTTTGTGTCTCTAATGCATGCACACTTCTGAGACAAACCACTCTGCGCTTACACACTTCACTTAGTATTCCACACACACCAACAGTCCCGCTGTCAATGGAGACAGCATAGATGAAAACAACCTGTAAAATAACTGGTGACAGCAGGTCATACAAGAAGCGATTTTGCTGAAGGTAGGATGGTAAGGTGAGGAGCAGAAGATGAGGCGAGGAGCAGAGTTTGTTTACTTGTGAGATAGCTAGGTATCGGAAGCTCGTTATTATGCTTGAAATGGCTTTCAGATTAATATAAATGACTGAACCTGGAGCCATTTGAAATACTTTGACTGATTAAACATCCACTTCAGCTATGTATACAAAAGACGAGAGAGAGAGAGAGAGAGAGAGAGAGAGAGAGAGAGAGAGAAAGCCTTGGCTAAAGGCTGTTGCTCTATGACTATGAGCTGAAATGAGAACCTGTGCTGCTGTCGCTGCTAAAGAGAGCACACTGTATTACATGGGAGGTAAAAGCAATCACATTTACATAATTACATAACAGCCGTATTTGAGACTAAATAAAATGCTTTGCACTGTTGATCTTTATGTCCTGTATTTGCATATTCATTACCAACTTTCATCAACTGTAGAGGCAAAAATAAAATACTGTAACTTGAGGCTATTTCAATACCCTTCAAACTCGTGGTTTTTTCAAGTAATCTTAAACTAATTCTTATCACACGATAACACACAGATGTATTATACATGAGATATTGTTGGCACCTCAGCCTATAGGGAACATGTTTGTCATTTCCACAGTGGACAAGCACCTCAACATGCTAATGTGTGTGTGTGTAGACCTGCTGGACATGGAGAGCATCATGTGGAGACTCAAGTGTGTGTTAGGTCCACACTCACCACAGGACTGTGGCCCATAGGGTCTCCACGTCCACGTCTATAGGGACTGAGTCATCCATGATGAGAATATGGCAGCAGCAGCAGTACGGGGGAGGAGGAGGAGTGTGAGGACACAGCACCCCCCCTCTGAGCACCCTACCCACTCCCCTTAAGCTGCTCAGCTTCCCCCGGCCCACGACACAGTAAGCACCACAGGGGGGCTGGGACATAACCAGCCTTGCAATTACTCACACACACACACCTTGTAGAGACATTCCACTGACCCTCTTCTGCAAGACACATAACAGCCCCTGTTTCCCTGATGAAATTAAACAAACAACATCCTCTTGTAAGTAATAAACATGGCAAACAATGTCACTTAACCTGATGAAAACCATATTACATTATCCTGAAGTCAACACACCTGACCATGTCAGACTGTGGCTTGGTTCCTGGTCTAATCTACCTAAGAGGGAATGACAAATGAGGGAATCTGTGGCATGTCCTCCATGTATGCGCATTAGGATTCGGTTTGAACATGACCACAGCCAGCGTCCCAAATGACACCCTATTCCCAGGGCCCGTAGGGCTTTGGTGAAAAGTAGTGCACTATGTAGGGCATAGGGTGCCATTTGGGACGCAGACACAGAAACCCAGAGCAGCACAGAGGCCAGCTGGAATAAAGAGAGCACTTAGGCAGAAGTCATTGTAGCTTAGCCCCACTGGTAAATATGTGGAAGTATTTAGACCACAGTGGCAAGGTCAAATAGTATCCCTGCCAATACCACAAGTGTGCTGTAACCCCATCTATACACAACACACCAACGAGGGATTCTGCTAATAAGGAGACGTGGAGAGACCACCACACCATTTAATCCTCTCCCCATTTGCCTGGCTGACAAGTAGGGAGTGTGAGTAATGCCCATTGTGCATATCTGAGTGGCAGAAGTTGGCTTACCCAACATCACATTCCTCATCAGTCTTATTCTAAGCTCAGACTGCAGGCAGTTGTTGGTGCCTGCTGCATGTGTGGCCACTGTGACATCCAGAAACAACCAATGGGCAGATTCCATAAATCTTGTATACTGCGCGTTTCTTAATTTAACACAAGGCCATGGTTTAAATGAAAAAAACTAAGAAATGATAATGAAAATGTAAATCCAATTCCTGAGGCAGCCATCTTTACTCTGTCCTTCCCATGTCAAATTGTCTTTTAAATCATCTAGCTGGCCAGAGTTCAACATATTTCAAAAATAGTTTCACCTTCACTAAATTAAAATATCCTGCTACTTTCCTTCTCCTACTAATAGGTTGCCAGGACTCATCCCTGCAGCACACTGAGAGAACTGGGCTGAAACCTGAGGAGGAGACCCAGAAATACTAGACAACAACTCAGTCTCTGGGCCTTGCTGAGAGAGGGAAGTAGGGGGAGGGAGATCGAGACAAAGAGAGGGGGTAGAGAGAGAGAGACAGACAGACAGCGATAGACAGGGAGAGACAGAGCGAGAAAGAGTGTGCTATGAGGTGACCTGGGACCTGTCCATCCGTGTCTCTCCTTGACCTTGACTGCTACTCAGTGATGCTGTGCCCCATTGGCTGAGTGCGCATACCCCCCGCCTCCCTTACCCCTCCAACCGCTTGCCTCCTCTGACACAGTCATGACTGTTATGCCTTTAATCTCCCAGCGACATCTGCGAGCCATTCCGTGCAAACGAGCGAGGTCAGACCAATTCTCCAGTCACATCCTTTAGGAAGCTGAAGTTGAGCAGGACAGGACTGCCACCACACGCTGTCCAACCTCTCTGACTGCTCTAACCTCCCTTCTCCTGGTTAGTAGCAGTTGGCAACAGAACAGAGAAGATCAGAACGAACTGTCCCTGCATGATAGGTACAACATGGTGTGTAGATGATATTAAGCAGTGTCATTAAGCAGTGTCTGCCATGTATTTCACTTTATTTTGAAACAAACAAACCACTGCCATGATGACCATAACACAATGCTGTGTATTTCTCACTGTTGGCTGGTACAGCAGAGCTGGCAGGGATTTATTGTTCAGCCTGCCATGCCTTCTGGTAACATTGTATTTACAATGCAAGCAACAGATTTCCTAACACTGATTAAATGGACATAAGGCATGGTTTTCACAACACAATCCTCCCCCCCTGCCAGGATGGGATCAAATCCTCTGGCTCCCAATCATCGTCACTAGAGCATCAAGAGGAACCACATATTTGACAAACACAATGAGATCAGTTGTACACGTAAATGTCTGATTCTCAAATTAATGTTTTTAAAGATTTTATTGGCATAATTAAACAATCAATTCTCAGTGCTTATCCTAAAATATTTTTCACAATGAGTGCACATAATACAATTCATATACTTCACAGTATATACAAGGTAAGGGGCTAAAAAAGGACACTGGAAAATGTCTTCCTATCTTAAATCCAGTTGTGTTACAGTGTAGCTTTATGTATACAGCTTTATGTATACACGTTAGTGATGCACCGATATGACATTTTTGGCCGATACCGATATCTTCCTTGCCAAAAAACCCTATACCGATAACCGATATTTAAAATTCTTGCAGCCTTTTAAGCATTCTAGTACAGTTAAATAGTTAACACACACACATGGATGCAGCGGTCTAAGGCACTGCATCTCAGTGCAAGAGGCGTAACAACAGTCTCTGGTTCGAATCCAGGCTGTATCACATCCGGCCGTGATTGGGAGTCCCATAGGGCGGCACACAATTGGCCCAGCGTCATCCAGGCCATCAACTTACTTGCCTAGTTAAATAAAGGTCACACACACAAAAATGTTATTTTGTTGGCATTTACGTATGTCCCCATTGCCAATAAAACATAATAAAAACCTATTTCTTTCACTTACCTGCTGTGCTGTTTCGTTGTTCATTTGTTCAGTTGTTTCATTCTCAACCAGGATTTATATGGAATGCTGTTTGGGTCTTTTCGTGTAAACCCCCCCCCCCCAAAACACTATTTGACGTGTCAAATAAGCTTGTTGACCAATCAGGACCCGAATATGACTGCACGTCACATAGTAATTTAACATGTTCATACATTTTTTACGTAGGTTATTACACATTGATTACACTATCACTCGTATTTCACATGTCACAACGATTCATCGATACGCATGCTAAGATGCTGGTAAAGTTGTCTCGCGCATCTACAGTGCTGGTCAGAAAAAAAGCTAGCTAGCTCATGGATGCAAACAATGTTCTTCCCCAAAAACATAGCTAAACGACAATCTGTTTCAGTAGCTATAGTTAGCTAGCTAACTATATAGCTAGGTGTCATCATCTAAAATAAACCTAATTTATAAGACAGTTCTTATTTGATTAATGGTGGTCGGACCCATCTATGTGAAGCTAGCCACAATAAGGATTAGCCACAATAGTGGACTTTGCGGTTAGCCTTCAAAATAAAAGTATAGCATAATTCTAGTATTTGTATTAATTTGCGTCACTGTCAATGACATACTTTTATTTTGAAGGAAAATCGATAATTCCACTATTGTGCCTAATTCTTATTGTGGCTAGCTTCACAACACAACACATCACTAGCCTTCACAACGCATCACTTGCCAGATGAAGCTAGCTGGCTGCTTATAACATTGGCTTTGGGCAACAGGGTTAAGTAGCTGGCTAGCTATTCATTTTCATTAACTGAAGTTCGATTTCTATAGGCGAACAACAAGTGGCAACCTTGCTAATACTCACAAGGATTCCTATATCATTGCTAAGAATAATGAAAATGACTGCAGTTTCTACTGGTCATTGTTTTCAAGCTGGTTGTATTGGTGCTTGAAATGATGCTTTATTACCAACGCGGTATTGTAAACACATCGTTCGTGTCTGAGGTTTGTTTGTTTGCAGACTTTTGTGTACAGCTTTGACAGTGTTACTGTATCTTTTTTGACACTCAAAGACCTTAACGGCATTCCATAGTATGTATGTCGTGAAGCTAATAGCAGTGACGCTATTACTGTGTAACTCCGGTAGGGCAACATCTGAAAAATAGCGCACTTGGTAGTGTGTACCGGTGCTCGACCAGTCGGCAAAAGCCAACATCACCCACGACAGAGAACGGTTGATTGTCAAGGGCAATGAATTTCATTATCTTGAATTTAATGGATTTCGCCTTTGAGTTGTCTCGCAGAAATGTTCTTACTCTTTCAAATGACTGCTCGACTTGTTGACTGCTCGATCCACACAGCAGACATTGTGGGCTAGGTTAGGATTGCTGTGCAGCACCAACTTTTACGTGCCGTTATTAAGTCATGTACCTACGTTACATAGGTATGCACGGTAGCTTTGACATCGGTTTTTAACATCAGCGCTAAACTAGACATCGGTCGATTCCGATATGTTCACCGATATATCGTGCATCCCTAAAACACATAGGAGAGACCTTGGCCTGCTGCCAGCAGCAGCAGACTAGAGAATACACAGGCTGAGGTTTGTCAAACAGACAAGTAAAGAGTCTGCCAGTAAAAATCACTGACGTTCACTCTTCCTCTCTCTCATTTCTCAAGCCAGGCTTCCTTGGTCAGCAGACGTTGCTATAAGGTAACTGTGACGGATTATCTGGCTAGATGAAGATAGTGGACATTGTGATGGAGAGCCACGTTTCGGAGTGACAGGAGACAGCTCAATGCACGCCGCACGCACGCACACAGTGATGGAGGGCCAAGCGTATGAGACAGGAGACAGACAGCTCGATGTAATATACAGTGCCTTCAGAAAGTATTCACACCCCTTGACACATTCCACATTTTGCTGTGTCACAGCCTGAATTCCAAGTTGATTAAATATATTTTTTTCTCACCCATCTACACACAATACCCTATCATGACAAAGTGAAAACATGTTTTTTGAAATATTGAAAAAGAAATCCAGAAATATCCCATTGACATAAATATTCACACCCCTGAGTCAATACATGTTAGAATCCCCTCTGGCAGCAATTACAGCTGTGAGTCTTTCTATTAGCACATTATTCTTTAAAACAAATTCTTCAAGATCTGTCAAGTTGGTTGTTGATCATTTTCAAGCCCATTTACACTACCGTTCAAAAGTTTGGTGCCACTTACAAAATGTCCTTGTTTTTGAAAGAAAAGCACATTTTTTGTCCATTAAAATAACATCAAATTGATCAGAAATACAGTGTAGACATTGTTAATGTTGTAAATGACTATTGTAGCTGGAAACGGCAGATTTTTTATGGAATATCTACATAGGCGTACAGAAGCCCATTATCAGCAACCAACACTCCTGTGTTGCAATGGCACGTTGTGTTAGCTTATCCATGTTTATCATTATAAAAGGCTATTTCATCATTAGAAAACCCTTGCAATTATGTTAGCACAGCTGAAAACTGTTGTTCTGATTAAAGAAGCAATAAATCCTTCTTTAGACTAGTTGAGTATCTGGAGCATCAGCATTTGTGGGTTCGATTACAGTCTAAAAATGTCTAGAAACAAAGACCTTTCTTCTGAAACTCTTCAGTCTATTCTTGTTCTGATAAATTAAGGTTATTCCATGAGAGAAATTGCTAAGAAACTGAAGATGTCGTACAACGCTGTGAACTACTCCCTTCATAGAACAGGGCAAACTGTCTCTAACCAGAATAGAAAGAGGAGTGGGAGGCCCCGGTGCACAACTGAGCAAGAGGACAAGTACATTAGAGTGTCTAGTTTGAGAAACAGACACCTCACAAGTCCTCAACTGGCAGCTTCATCAGTCTCAACTTTAACAGTGAAGAGGTGATTCAGGAATGTTGGCCTTCTAGGCAGAGTTGCAAAGAAAAAGCCATAGACTGGCCAATTAAAATAAAAGATTAAGATGGGCAAAAGAACACAGACACTGGACAGAGGAAGATTGGGAAAAATGTGTTATGGACAGACAAATCTAAGTTTGAGGTGTTCGGATCACAACGAAGAACATTCGTGAGACGCAGAAAAAAATTTAAGATGCTGGAGGAGTGCTTGACGCCATCTGTCAAGCATGGTGGAGGCAATGTGATGGTCTGGGGGTGCTTTGGTGGTGGTAAAGCGGGAGATTTGTACAGGGTAAAAGGGATCTTGAAGAAGGAAGGCTATCACTCCATTTTGCAACGCCATGCGTCCCTATGGACGGCGCTTAATTGGAGCCAATTTCCTCCTACAACCGGACAATGACACAAAGCACAGCTACAAACTATGCAATAACTATTTAGGGAAGAAGCAGTCAGCTGGTATTCTGTTTATAATGGAGTGGCCAGCACAGTCACCGGATCTCAACCCTATTGAGCTGTTGTGGGAGCAGCTTGACAGTATAGTACGTACGAAGTGCCCATCAAGCCAACCCAACTTGTGGGAGGTGCTTCAGGAAGCCTGGGGTGAAATCTCTTCAGATTACCTCAACAAATTGACAACTAGAATGCGAAAGGTCTGGAAGGCTGGAATTGCTGTAAATGGAGGATTCTTTGACGAAAGCAGAGTTTGAAGGATACAATAATTATTTAAATTAAAAATAATTATTTCTAATATAGTGACTATATTTCCTATTCATTTTGCAACTCATTTCATGTATGTTTTCATGGAAAACAAGGACATTTCTAAGTGACCCCAAACTTTTGAACGGTAGTGTAAGTCAAAACTGTAACTATGCCACCAAGGAACATTAAATGTCGTCTTGGTAAACAACTCCAGTGTACATTTGTCATTGTGTTTAAGGTTATTATCCTGCTGAAATGTTTGTCTCCAAGTGCCTGTTGGAAAGCAACCAACTAGGTTTTCCTCTAGAATTTTGCCTGTGCTTACCTCCATTACATTTATTTTTATTTAAAAAAAACTCCCTAGTCCTTGCCAATGACAAGCACACCCATAACATGATGCAGCCAATTTTGTTTTTGCTGTTTTACTTGAGTGCCTAATTGCAAACAGGATGCATGCTTTGGAATATTTGTATTCTGTACAGCCGTCCTTCTTTTCAATCTGTCATTTAGGTTAGTATTGTGGGGTATCTACAATGTTGTTCATCTATCCTCAGTTGTATCCTATCACAGCCATTAAACTCTAACTGTTTTAAAGTCGCCATAGGCCTCATGGTGAAATCCTTGAGAGGTTTCCTTCCTCTCCGGTACTCTCCACATTGAGTAACACCTTAAACCCAGCCAAGCATTCACTACTGGTTTAAACTCTACAGTGACTATTCCCCCAGGGGTACGCCAAATAAAAATGTGATTCACATTTTCAAACAGTCCATTTAGATTTTCCAACGGGGCTATACATTTGGGGGATGTTTTTTTCCTCGCCTGAGTAGCTTTGTTTCACTGACAAAAATAAAATCTAGTGTTCAACAAAATAACAACACAATGTCACAAGCAGGTAGCCTAGTCAAATAATTAACATCCAATCACATTAACCGTTACTGTCTCGCGGGAAATCTTCACTCTCGCGTAGACATTTAGAAATAAAACATGCCAATTTCAAAAATATGCCACAGGAGTTTTTTGAGTGAGAATTAAGACGACTTCCGAGTAGTAGGACATGTATAAAAGCAACATATACCATTAATAAGAAGGGGCTAGAAGCGTCTTATATGGTGAGCTATCGAGTGGCTAGGACAGGCAAGCCCCATACTATTGTGGAGGACTTAATTCTTCCTGCAACCGCAGATATGGCTGGGAAAATGCTGGGGGAAAAGGCAAAAAAAATGATACAGATAATGCCTTCATCAAACAACACTGTTTCACAACGCATCAGTTACATGGCAGTAGATGTTTTGAAACAATTACTGCTTTGCATACAAGCCAGCGAATGCTATACGTTACAGCTGGATGAGTCAACAGATGTGGCAGGTCTGGCACAGCTCCTGGTATATGTCCGTTACGTTTATGGGGGGTCAATTAAGGAAGACATCCTCTTCTGCAAACCACTGGAAACAAGGACAACAGGAGAGGATATTTTTAAAGTACTGGACAGCTTTGTAACATCAAATGGACTTTGGTGGTCAAGATGTGTTGGTATCTGTACTGATGGCGCAAAAGCCATGACAGGGAGACATAGTGGAGTGGTAACGAACGTGCAAGCAGTTGCTCTCGACGCCACTTGGGTACACTGCAGCATCCACTGAGAGGCTCTTGCTGCCAAGGGAATGCCTGACAGCATGAAAGACGTTTTGGACACTACAGTGAAAATGGTTAATTTGTTAAAGCAAGGCCCCTAAACTCCGTGTATTTTCTGCACTATGCAATGATATGTGTAGCGACCATGTAACGCTTTTACAACATACAGAAGTGCGCTGGTTATCAAGGGGCAAAGTATTGACACGTTTTTTTAAATTGAGAGACGAGCTTAAAGTCTTCTGTACTGACCATAATTTTAACTTGGATCGGATCTCTTGCATGATGACGAGTTTCTCACACGACTTGCCTATCTGGGTGATGTTTTTTCTCGCCTGAATGATCTGAATCTAGGATTACAGGGACTCTCCGTAACTATATTCAATGTGCGGGACAAAATTGAGGCTATGATTAAGAAGTTGGAGCTCTTCTCTGTCTGCATTAACAAGGACAACACACAGGTCTTTCCATCATTTTATGATTTTTTGTTTGCAAATGAACTCATGCTTACGGACAATGTCAAATGTGATATAGTGAAGCACCTGAGTGAGCTGGGTGCGGAATTACGCAGGTACTTTCCCAAAATGGATGACACAAACAACTGGATTCGTTATCGCTTTCATGTCCTGCCTCCAGTCCACTTACCGATATCTGAACAAGAGAGCCTCATCAAAATTGCAACAAGACGTTCTGTGAAAATGTAATTTAAATCAGAAGCCACTGCCAGATTTCTGGATAGGGCTGCACTCAGAGTATCCTGCCTTGGCAGATTGCGCTGTTAAGACACTGATGCCCTTTGCAACCACGTACCTATGTGAGACTTGATTCTCGGCCCTCACTAGCATGAAAGGCACAAACTGTGTGTGTAAAATGATTTAAGAGTGAGACTCTCTCCAATACAATCCAACATTGCGGAGTTATGTGCATCCTTTCAAGCACACCCTTCTCAATAACCTGTGGTGAGTTATTCACAATTTTTGATGAACAAATAAGGTTTTATATGAAAGATGGCTAAATAAAGTGCAAAATTATTGATTATTATTATTTGTGCCCAAGTCCTATAAGAGCTCTTTGCCACTTCCCACGAGCCGGGTTGTGACAAAAACTCACACTCATTCTTATGTTTAATAAATGTATTGTATAGTGTGTGTGTGACAGGGTTACAATGATGGCAAAAAACAACATTTGAGAGTGCGTTGACCCTGGTGCTAGAGGGGGTACGCAGCTGGAGGTTGAATGTTTGAAAGGGTACGGGACTATAAAAAGTTTGAGAACCACTGCTCTACAGGATAATACCATTTCTAGGAGATGCTAGATCTTTATTAGATCTTTGTTAAAGCTTTATTAATATCTAATGGATTTATCATGATTTGACATAATAGCGAAAAAGATTACCAACGTTTAATGGGAGATGCAGATTTAGCCCTGGATATTGAATCTAGCCTACAGTATAATCTGAAGTGTTTACCATATGAAGCTAATAATACCATTCTTTCCAACCCCCTGCTGTAATCCTAGATGGAAAACAGATTTAATTCAGTCTTAATGATACAGTACTGTGTTAAACTACTAATATCCTCACCACTCGCCACACTCCCACAATACAACACTAGACGATGTACTAACGGTCTCTGGCAGGCCCAATACAGTTCTATAAAGGTAGTGCATCACCTCTGGCCATTAGGAAAGGTTTCTAGGGTGCAGTGCTGGCTCCATATTCCAACCAAGCCCACATGCCTGGGCTGGAGAGAGCCTGGGTCTGGGCGTGAGACCAAAGAGCCTCTCCCTCCCTCCATCCATCCCTGCCCTCCTACCCACAACAATGCATCCAGATGTTCTTCTCTGTGGTCCACAGCTTCACACGTACAGCCACATCCTGGGGGCCATTATAAAAACCGCCAGAGGTATACTGTAGTGGAGGCAGGGTATAGGCCAAGCCTAAATTGTATTTACCTTGTATGCGTATTGAATATAGATCTAGCAAGGTGTAGTAGAAGAAGTACCCTCTGTAGCGTAGGGCAGGCTATAGGTGCTATTTTCCTTGTATGTGTATTGAATATAGATCTAGTAAGGTGTAAAGTAAGAAATAGTAATTGCTTTAAGCTGGAAGCTCCACCCACTTTCCCCAGACCATTCCATGTTGGGCCTTGATCCATCATGAGTCCTGAGTTAAGGCAGGCGCATTCGCTGACCTTCCCCTGAGACTTTCCCCCACCTCCCTCTCTCTCCCATCACCATTCTCCATCTCTCTCTGGACACAACCCTCTCTCCTCCCTTTCTTTTAATTTTTTTTTTTAATTGAACTTTCTTTGCTGTTTACACAGGCAAAAACAATAAACAACTTAACATTTACATACATTTCCACAAAAATTAATGACATCACATTTGCTCAGATCCACATGTTCCCACAGTATCCGCACTCAATGTTGTTTCTAATGCTTGCAAGACTCCATATGACTTATGTTGTTTCTGTCTGTAGACAGATATTTTGCTATATTTAAATAAAGCATTTGATTCTTCCATTCTCTTAATGTTAGAGTATAATTTGACTTCCAGCATTTAAGTAATAGCTTCCTCAATATAAGTGACAAAAAGAATATTGTCCAACCCATTGGGTATCTCACCGTACCCCCATACGCCATATCTTGAAATATGCAGATAGATGGATTAAAAGTCAACTTACATCGTAAAACTTCTGACTTTTTAACTCTGCCCATAACTTTTGGATTTTATAGCACTCCCAGAAGGCAAGAATCATTGAGTCATTCGTTTTGACTCTGCCGTTGTACTGTAGAATATGAATTTTGTCTCGTATAACAAATTCTATATATTAGTTTATACTGGATTAAGCATACATTTTCATTAACTGTAATTGCATTCGTTATGTTCCAACACTTCCTCCATCTTGTGTCGATATCAGTTATTCTTTAGTCTTGGTTCCAATAGATTTTCTAAGTGATTGTTAGTTGGATAGGCTCTCTGCAAGGTTTTATATATCTTACCTATCATAGGAGTATCTGACTCAAATAGGATGCCCTCAACATTGATGTCCAAAAGCCTTCAGGTATACATTTCGTGATATAAAACTTTTAAGTTGCATACACTACCGTTCAAAAGTTTAGGGTCACTTAGAAATGTCCTTGTTTTTGAAAGAAAAGCACATTCTTTGTCCATTAAAATAACATCAAATTGATCAGAAATACAGTGTAGAAATTGTTAATGTTGGAAATGACTATTGTAGCTGGAAACAGCTGCCTGGCCGGTTCCCCTCTCTCCACTGGGATTCTCTGCCTCAAACCCTATTATGGGGCCTGAGTCACCGGTTTACTGGTGCTCTTCCATGCCGTCCCTAGGAGGGGTGCGTCACTTGGGTGGGTTGAGTCACTGACGTGATCTTCCTGTCCGGGTTGGCACCCCCCCTCGGGTTCGTGCCGTGGGGGAGATCTTTGTGGGCTATACTCGGCCTTGTCTCAGGTTGGTAGTTGAAGTTATTCCTCTGTGCTTTGGCAAAGTGGGTGGGGTTATATCCTGCCTGTTTGGCCCTGTCCGGGGGTATCGTCGGACGGGGCCACAGTGTCTCCCGACCCCTCCGGTCTCAGCCTCCAGTATTTATGCTGTAATAGTTTATGTGTCGGGGGGCTATCCGGAGTATTTTTAGTGTTTTATCCAGTGTGAATTCAATCTCTCTCTCTCTCTCTCTCTCTCTCTCAACTGTTCTGCCTGCAGCTATGGCACCCTGACCTGTTCACCGGACGTGCTACCTTGTCCCAGACCTGCTGTTTTCAACTCTCTAGAGTCAGCAGGTGCGGTAGAGACACTCTGAATGATCGGCTATGAAAAGCCAACTGACATTTACTCCTGAGGTGCTGACCTGTTGCACCCTCTACAACCACTATGATTATTATCTGACCTTGCTGGTCATCTATGAACATTTGAACATCTTGGCCATGTTTTGTTATAATCTCCACCCGGCACAGCCAGAAGAGGACCGGCCACCCCTCATAGCCTGGTTCCTCTCTAGGTTTATTCCTAGGTTCCGGCCTTTCTAGGGAATGTTTCCTAGCCACCGTGGTTCTACACCTGCATTGCTTGCTGTTTGGGGTTTTAGGCTGGGTTTCTATATAGCACTTTGTGACATCAGCTGAGCTAATCCAATTATATTATTTAAAAATGCTAATTGATCATTAGAAAACCCTTTTGCAATTATGTTAGCACAGCTGAAAACTGTTGTTCTGATTAAAGAAGCAATAAAACTGTCCTTCTTTAGACTAGTTGAGTATCTGGAGCATCAGCATTGTGGGTTCAATTACAGGCTCAAAAGAACAAATCTAAGTTTGAGGTGTTAAAAAATGAAAAGATGCTGGAGGAGTGCTTGCCGCCATCTGTCAAGGATGGTGGAGGCAATGTGATGGTCTGGTAAAGTGGGAGATTTGTACATGGTAAAAGGGATCTTGAAGAAGGAAAGCTATCACTCCATTTTGCAACGCCATGCCATACCCTGTGGACGGTGCTTAATTGGAGCCAATTTTCTCCTACAACAGGACAATGACCAAAAGCACAGCACCAAACTATGTAAGAACTATTTAAGGAAGAAGCAGTCAGCTGGCATTCTATCTATAATGGAGTGGCCAGCACAGTCACTGGATCTCAACCCTATTGAGCTGTTGTGGGAGCAGCTTGACCATATGGTACGTAAGAAGTGCCCATCAAGCCAATCCAACTTGTGGGAAGTGCTTCAGGAAGCATGGGGTGAAATCTCTTCAGATTACCTCAACAAATTGACAAATAGAATGCCAAAAGGTCTGGAAGGCTCTAATTCCTGCAAATGGAGGATTCTTTGACGAAAGCAAAGTTTGAAGGACACAATAATTATTTCAATTAAATTAATTTCTAACCTCGTCAACATCGTGACTATATTTCCTATTCATTTTGCAACTCATTTAAATGTATGTTTTCATGGAAAACAAGAACATTTCTAAATGACCCCAAACTTTTGAATGGTAGTGTTTATTTGAAAATGTTTCCATTGGTCAGTCCAAAATTGCATTTTAATTCTGTTATGGATTGAAACGCTGCTGGGATCAAAATGAAATGTGACAATCTGGTATTTATTGTGTAGAGCTTTTTAGGGTCTCACTCTTAACACATACACAGACATAATCTGCTGTGTGCGTGCCAGATGGACTAGTCCATATTTTGCCTATTGGGCCTGTCTGACTTATAATTATCTGGCTAATAATGTTCCCCTCAAAGAATAAAATGGGACGTTTGCGGTTTCTTCAAGGAAGAAAATGGGCTGTTGTGAGGGGCTCAAGGAAGTCTTTTTCCCAGTTCGCCCCTGGTGCGTGCTACATGGAAGCCATCATCACACGTCAAAGCGGGGTTCCATCTTCTGTGGCGGTCTAACATGCTATTGAAGTAAGGGCCACATTGGGAAACAAAGGAGTCCTTTGACAGAGCGAGCTGCAACTAGACACAACAATGACTCTATTTAGCAATTAAGCCTGGCAGCGTTAGGTTGGGAGAGCTCCCAGGACTGCAATATTCCCTGATCTCTTACTTGGAATGCGGAGGAGAAGAGAGGTGAGGGGGTTTGTTTGGTGGTGGCTGAGGGAAATAAGGGGGGGTTCAATAAACAGAGCTGGCACAAGGTATTCTCTCTGTACCCAAGAACCACACTCAGTCACATTGAGAAATGAAATGACAACGCCGCTATGACTGGGCATATTCACAGCGAAAGGAACCTCTTTAATCATGGATAGTGTAACATCAATATATGCAATATTGAGAGTGTCAATACGTTAAGTACTGAGTTACATGTATTGAGTGGAGTGCATCACTCAACAGCGGTCAGAGACCCAAAAAGCAAAGGAGGTTAGTGGCACCTTAATTGGGGAGGACGGGCTCGTGGTAATGGCTGGAGCGGAATGAGTGGAATGGTCTCAAATACATGGTTTCCATGTTTGATGCCATTCCATTCCCTCTGTTCCAGCCCTTATTATGAGCCGTCCTCCCCTCACCAGCCTCCACTGTTGAAAAGTGTCTTAGTCTGATCTGACCCCATTCAGGGGTCTAACAGGACAGAGCTGGATAGGTGGATGCAAATATTGTCCAGGAGTTAACATTCATCTCTTCTGTCTGGCCTGGGTCAAGTTCCCAACCAAACTCCTAAAAAAAGTGTGCCTCCACTTTAGCTCTGTGCGAGGCAACAGACTGTATATTAACCAGCCGTGTCGGTCTGTTCAAACATAAGAGAGATGGATTGCACAGAGGAGCCTAAATACATGGTGGTGGTAGTGGTGGCAAACAGGGAGGAGAAAGGATACCGTGTTAGCAGTAAGTCCCAATTTTTTCGAAGGTATAAGCTGGGTAATGTTGGAGCTTCCACAACATAGCTTCCAACTTGCAAACCTGTAAACAGTGAAGGGTAAGGGCCAAGGGGAAGGGGTGGAGAGCAAACTGGAAATGGCTGGCCGTGTTATATGGGAGTTGGGGCGTGGGCTGGCCAAGCTTGCCTCTAAAAGTCTGGTTCCTTATTGAAAATTACTGTGGATGCATTACTGTGGAAGACCTGTCTGGGTTTGATAGACACTTGGTTTCCACTATCTGGCCAGTGACTGCCTCTGAGTAGACCGCATTATTCCACTGACAGGCACGAGAAAAGTGACTCCTAATGAAATTGTGGAGCCATATGTAGCTAAGGGCCGAGGCTGTGAGCTGCTTAGGGGCCGCCGGGGCCGCCACCACTCTCCAATTCACAGGCACGCCCGACTGGCTGGCAAGAGCATAGCTGTGTCTGAAATGGCACCCTATTCCCTATGTTGTGCACTGCTTTTGACCAGGGTGCCATTTGGGATGCATCCCAGGAGCTCTGAGGGGGAAGCCTGGCTGTGCTGCAGGATAAACGCTGATGTCAGTTAACAGTAAATTCAATCAGGGTTCTACAACGCTCCTTAACCAAGCTTTTTACCAGAATAAAATATATGCCCTTAGTTAGCAGATCCCTTCATTAAATCGTTGAGTGATGCCTGGGCGTGAATACTGCTGAATGTCTGAATGTAGTTTAAATGAATGCGCTGGAGTACGTGACAGAATGAAGACTGATGATCTTCATCAAGATGGCTGTGTTCTTCTCAGAGAGTCAAGTTCCCTCATATTTACCTGGGAGGATTAATGGCTGGATGGATGGAAAGAGGAATGAATGAACGAAAGAACGGGCAAGTCAATAGGAATGCAGCTAATATAAAAGCGCCATTCCATTGCCCAGCAGTATAGTAAATAATGTTATTTCCCCTCCACAGCATAGGGTTACAGTGTCTATTTGGCCTTGATGAGAGGATTGCGAGTCCATGCATTTATTTGCTATGGGTGATAGGAGGTTTCAGAGTTGTTTGCTATGGGTGATGAGAGGTTTCAGAGTTGTTTGCTATGGGTGATGGGAGGTTTCGGAGTTGTTTGCTATGGGTGATGAGAGGTTTCAGAGTTGTTTGCTATGGGTGATGAGAGGTTTCGGAGTTGTTTGCTATGGGTGATGAGAGGTTTCAGAGTTGTTTGCTATGGGTGATGAGAGGTTTCAGAGTTGTTTGCTATGGGTGATGAGAGGTTTCAGAGTTGTTTGCTTTGGGTGATGAGAGGTTTCAGAGTTGTTTGCTATGGGTGATGAGAGGTTTCAGAGTTGTTTGCTATGGGTGATGAGAGGTTTCAGAGTTGTTTGCTATGGGTGATGAGGGGTTTCAGAGTTATTTGCTATGGGTGATGAGGGGTTTCAGAGTTATTTGCTATGGGTGATGAGAGGTTTGCTATGGGTGATGAGAGGTTTCAGCTGTTAACTGAAGGTTAATGTGAGTAACCAGCAATTTTTGCCCTCCAGCATGAAAAACAGACCAACAACCCCCCCCCCAAGCAGCAGAGTGTAGTGTAGTCTGAAACACTCTGAAAACAATGTGGCTAGTAAACGTGTGTTTAGCCAAGGCCAAATACTATTTACGATATCAGTACTGTATAGTTAACTAGTGTCTCTGCTCTCTTCTTGGAGAGCACAGGACCTCTGACCACCGCATTGTCACCTATAACTCTCTCAGAGCAGAGCAGCTGTCCACACAGTATTACATAACAACACCATCTCTGCGTCCCAAATGGCACTCTATTCACTACATAGTGCACTGCTCTGGTCAAAGTATTACACTATATAAGGAATAGGGTGAATTTGGGATGCAGTCATTGACTGTTATTACGGACTAGCTCATTATCCTGCCATGAAGCCTGATGGTGAATGTTCTTTCTAGCCACACACCAGGGCCCTGCAGGTCAAATGTCTCTCTACTTGCTCCCTGTGTGTGTGTGTGTGTGTGTGTGTGTAAATGTTCTTTCTAACCACACACCTGGGCCCTGCAGGTCAACCAGCTGGCCATTCTACTATACTGGCCATGCTACTATACTGGCCATGCTACTATACTACCATACTAGCCCCTCTCCAACCATGGCTCTGTTACAGTCAGAGGCAGCATCTCTCACACACACACACACACACACACACAAACAATCGGAGTGAAGTGAGCATATCCACCGGGTCCTAAAATATCCCCACAGCTTCCTGTTAATCCCACATGAACAGGTGCTTCTATTTAAAGGATCAAATTCTCACCAATCCACTCCTGGAATCCTAAACATTCCTGTTTCACTCACTATACATGTTGCAGTCAGGCCAGGGAAACAATGCCCTTGATTCCAGGGTTGATTTAGGGTTAGCGGGAAAAATCACTTAGGAAACCACCACCCTTCCAATAGAAAGCAAACAACTATAATGGTGATTAGTCTTAGTGCTTTGACTGACCTCTGGTTCAAGGGGATACACCTGAATTGACTTAGAGTGCACAGCACCAGGTCAAGCCTGTGCTGTGGATGTTCAAAGGCAAGAATGGCTGAGCGCTGACTGACACTGACATCCATCAAAAGGCAGAAGTACTGTACAGTCAGTATTCAGCATTTCTCTTACTCACTGCCATTAACCATGCAAAATGTCCATCCTACATTATGGTGGCAAAGCTGGTCTTTTCCCATCGGTGTCAGCCTCCATCCAGCTTTTCTGTTATCCTCACTCTGTGGACAATGAACACTGTCATGAGTCACTGGACTCTGAAACAAATAACCAGTATCATCTTGCTATAGGTTCTGTGAAAATAGAATTTCATATTTTTTGTCATATATTGTGAAAAATGTAAATGTTAGGATGTAAAACGCTCTTGCTACATTAGGGGGAAAACATGCAATTTGCATAAGAATTGGAATATTACATAAGCTCATCAAGTGTGCTGATTACCAGTGCTGATTACCAGTGCTGGAAAAAGTACCCCATTGTCATACTTGAGTAAAAGTAAAGATACTTTAATAGAAAAAGACTCAAGTAAAAGTAAAAGTCACCTAGTAAAATACTACTTGAGTAAAAGTCTAAAACTATTTGGTTTAAATATACTTAAGTATCAAAAGTAAATGTAATTGCTCAAATTTACTTAAGCATCAAAGGTAAAAGTATAAATTATTTCAAATTTCTTATATTAAGCAAAGCAGACGGCACCATTATATTTTTTTATTTCATTGACGGATAGCCAGGGGCACACTCCAACACTCAGACATCCATTACAAACGAAGCATGTGTTTTTTTATTTCACCTTTATTTAACCAGGTAAGCTAGTTGAGAACAAGTTCTCATTTACAACTGCGACCTGGCCAAGATGAAGCAAAGCAGTGCGACACAAACAACAACACAGAGTTACACATGGAATAAACAAGCGTACAGTTAAATAACACAATAGAAAAAAATAAAGTCTATATACTGTGTGTGCAAATGGCGTGAGGAGGTAAAGCAATAAATAGGCCATAGTACCAAAGTAATTACAATTTAGCAAATTAACACTGGAGTGAAAGATGAGCAGATGATGATGTGCAAGTAGAAATATTGGTGTGCAAAAGAGCAGAAAAGTAAATAAAAACAATATGGGATGAGGTAGGTGGATTGGGTGGGCTATGTACAGCTGCAGCGATCAGTTAGCTGCTCAGATAGCTGATGTTTAAAGTTAGTGAGGGAAATATAAGTCTCCAGCTTCAGCGATTTTTGCAATTCGTTCCAGTCATTGGCAGCAGAGAACTGGAAGGAAAAGCGGCCAAAGGAGGTGTTGGCTTTGGGGATGACCAGTGAGATACCTGCTGGAGCGCGTGCTACGGGTGGGTGTTGTTATCGTGACCATTGAGCTGAGATAAGGCAGAGCTTTACCTAGCATAGACTTATAGATGACCTGGAGCCAGTGGGTCTGGCGACGAATATGTAGCAAGGGCCAGCCGACTAGAGCATACAGGTCACAGTGGTGGGTGGTATAAGGGGCTTTGGTGACAAAACGGATGGCACTGTGATAGACTGCATCCAGTTTGCTGAGTAGAGTATTGGAGGCTATTTTGTAAATGACATCGCCGAAGTCAAGGATTGAGTAGGATAGTCAGTTTTACAAGGGTATGTTTGGCGGCGTGAGTGAAGGAGGCTTTGTTGCAAAATAGGAAGCCGATTCTAGATTTAATTTTGGATTGGAGATAATTAATATGAGTCTGGAGGAAAGTTTACAGTCTAGCCAGACACCTAGGTATTTGCAGTTGTCCACATATTCTAAGTCAGAACCGTCCAGAGTAGTGATGCTAGTCGGGCGGGAAGCGATCGGTTGAAGAGCATGCATTTGGTTTTACTAGCATTCAAAAGCAGTTGGAGGCCACAGAAGGAGTGTTGTATGGCATTGAAGCTCGTTTGGAGGTTAGTTAACACGGTGTCCAAAGAAGGACCAGATGTATACAAAATGGTGTCATCTGCGTAGAGGTGGATCAGGGAATCTGCAGCAAGAGCAACATCGTTGATATATACAGAGAAAAGAGTCGAGAATTGAACCCTGTGGTACCCCCATAGAGACTGCCAGAGGTCCGGACAACAGGCCCTCCGATTTGACACAGTGAACTCTATCTGAGAAGTAGTTGGTGAACCAGGCGAGGCAATCATTTGAGAAACCAAGGCTGTTGAGTCTGCCGATAAGAATACAGTGATTGACAGAGTCGAAAGCCTTGGCCAGGTCGATGAAGACGGCTGCACAGTACTATCTTTTATTGATGGCGGTTATGATATCGTTTAGTACCTTGAGCGTGGCTGAGGTGCACCCGTGACCAGCTCGAAAACCGGATTGCACAGCGGAGAAGGTATGGTGGGATTCGAAATGGTCAGTGATCTGTTTATTAACTTGGCTTTAGAAGACTTTAGAAAGGCAGGGCAGGATGGATATAGGTCTATAACAGTTTGGGTCTAGAGTGTCACCCCCTTTGAAGAGGGGGATGACTGCGGCAGCTTTCCAATTTTTAGGAATCTCGGACGATATGAAAGAGGTTGAACAGACTGGTAATAGGGGTTGCAACAATGGCGGCGGATAATTTTAGAAAGAGAGGGTCCAGATTGTCTAGCCCAGCTAATTTGTACGGGTCCAGGTTTTGCAGCTCTTTCAGAACATCTGCTATCTGGATTTGGGTGAAGGAGAAGCTGGGGAGGCTTGGGCAAGTAGCTGCTGGGGGTGCGGAGATGTTGGCCGGGGTTGGGGTAGCCAGGAGGAAAGCATGGCCAGCCGTAGAGAAATGCTTATTGAAATTCTCGATTATCATGGATTTATCGGTGGTGACAGCCTCAGTGCAGTGGGCAGCTGGGAGGAGGTGCTCTTATTCTCCATGGACTTTACAGTGTCCCAAAACTTTTTGTAGTTAGAGCTACAGGATGCAAATTTCTGTTTGAAAAAGCTAGCCTTTGCTTTCCGGACTGACTGCGTGTATTGGTTCCTGACTTCCCTGAAAATGTGCATATCGCGGGGACTATTCGATGCTAGTGCAGCCCGCCACAGGATGTTTTTGTGCTGGTCGAGGGCAGTCAGGTCTGGAGTGAACCAAGGGCTATATCTGTTCTTAGTTCTACATTTTTTGAAAGGGGCATGCTTATTTAAGATGGTGAGGAAATTACTTTTAAAGAACGACCAGGCATCCTCAACTGACGGGATTAGGTCAATATCCTTCCAGGATACCCGGGCCAGGTCGATTAGAAAGGCCTGCTCGCAGAAGTGTTTTAGAGAGCGTTTGACAGTGATGAGGGGTGGTCGTTTGACCGCGGACCCATAGCGGGTGCAGGCAATGAGGCAGTGATCGCAGAGATCCTGATTGAAAACAGCAGAGGTGTATTTGTTGGGCAAGTTGGTCAGGATAATATCTATGAGGGTGCCCATGTTTACGGATTTTGGCTTGTACCTCACAAAATCATTTTAGACCCAAGTCACCCCCTGTACCTGGACTTTGAATTACTCCCCTCTGGGCGCAGGTATAGGGCACCCCTCAGCAGGAAAAATAGAACGAGACAATCATTTGTGCCAGGTGTGATATCCCTCTTAAATAGCTCGGGCAAATGTTCCCATTGACCCCGTAAGGCCAGCAGGCTAGTCTTTTCTTCTTTTTTAAATTTTAAATTTAAAATTTTATTTTATTTATTGGTGCGTGACTGTTATTGAAAGTTGTATTGTCAATCTTGTTTTGTATTTAACGCCACTTTAAATGTGTACATGACACTGCAACAAAATTTCCCCATGGGGACAATAAAGTAAGTAAGTAAGTAAGTACCTGGTGGGTTCCTTGATAATTTGTGTGAGATTGAGGGCATCTAGCTTAGATTGTAGGACTGCCGGGGCGTTAAGCATATCCCAGTTTAGGTCACCTAACAGAACGAACTCTGAAGATAGATGGGGGGCCTATAACAGGCGGCAACAGTGAATGACTTATTTCTGGAGAGATACATTTTTAACATTAGAAGCTCTGACTGTTTGGGCACAGACCTGGAAAGTATGACAGAACTTTGCAGGCTATCTCTGGAGTAGATTGCAACTCCTCCCCCTTTGGCAGTTCTATCTTGACGGGAAATGTTGTAGTTGGGTATGGAAATGTCTGAATTTTTGGTGGCCTTCCTAAGCCAGGATTCAGACACGGCAAGGACATCAGGGTTGGCGGAGTGTGCTAAAGCAGTGAGTAAAACAAACTTAGGGAGGAGGCTTCTGATGTTAACATGCATGAAACCAAGGTTTTTTCGGTTACAGAAGTCAACAAATGAGAGTGCCTGGGGAGGGCCTGGGTTAACCTCCACATCTCCCGAGGAACAGAGGAGGAGTAGGATGAGGGTACGGCTTAAGGCTATCAAAACTGGTCGTCTAGTGCGTTGGGGACAGAGAATAAAAGGAGCAGATTTCTGGATGTGGTAGAATAGATTCAGGGCATATTGTACAGACAGGGGTATGGTGGGGTGACGGTACAGTGGAGGTAAGGCCAGGTACCGAGTGATGATAGAGGTTGCATCTCTGGACGGGATGGTTATGCTGGGTGAGGTCACCGCATGTGTGGGAGGTGGGACAAAGGAGGTATCTGAGGCATGTTGAGTGGGACTAAGGGCTCCGCAGTAAACTAAAACAATGATAACTATCCTAAACAATAGTGTACAAGGCATATTGACATTTGAGAGAGACATAAAGCGAGGCATAAAGCAATCACAGGTGTTGATTGGGAGAGCTAGCTAAGACAACAACGGGTAAGACAATAACAGCTAATCAGCTAAGACAACAACAACAGGTAAAATGGTGATGATTGGGCAGAGAGGGTCGGTTAACTACAAACGGGGCCCGAGTTCGAGGCTGGGGCCGACAGATAAACAAAAACAAAAATAAACAAAACGGAGTACCGTGATTAATGAACAGTCCAGCAGGCATCAGCAATGTAGCCAAGTGGTCATAGGGTCCAGTGAACAGCAATAGATGGAACAGGGAAGCCGCGGGGTAGTCGTTACTACGCTAGCACGTGGGAGACACGGGGTTTAAAGTTAGCAGGCCGGGGTAAGTAGAAGCGTCTGCTCCTACATGGCGCCGTGTCGACATAGGGTCCGGGCCAGATGGTGAAAGAGGTATTGTAGTTGTAGTAATTTTGTTTGCTAGCCGGGAGATGCGCCTGGCTCACGGCTAACTGGTGCTAGCTTCGGGGCAGGGGCGTTAGCCACTAAAGCCACTCGGTAGCAGCTAGCTAGCAGCGATGATCCAATGCAAAGGTCCAGAGCTTACGGCAAGGATCCGGTGGAGTAGTGGATTCTAGCCGTGTTGGGCGTAGAGTCCGGGAGGCATCGGCTTTGTAGTCGGGAGATCACAGAGTAGGCCAGGCTCAGGGCTAGCTTCGGGGCTGGGTCACTCGGTGGCAGCTAGCTAGCTGTGATGATCAGGAGTAATGGTCCAGAGTTTACGGCAGGAATCCAGCGTTTTAGTGGAGAAAAATAGTCCGATACTGGCAGGCTGGCAAGTATTATCCAGGCAAAAAAAAACGTCTGGTGTCCGTGCAGAAGGTAAAGGCCGCTAGCAGTGGCTAACAATGACTAAATAGCTAGTAGCTAATAGCTGGTTAGCCTCTGATGGCTAGCTTCTGATGGCAGTTCTAGCTAAAAGGTCTAATAAATTGAGGATCCGTATCACATTGGATGAGGCGGGTTACCGGAAGGTATATTAATTAAAAAATGGAAAAGAGATTGAAAATAAATTGAAATATATACAAAAAATACAAAAAGTAAATGAGAGGACGACAAACCACGTCTGCACTGCTACGCCATCTTGGATGCTAGTGAGTCCGCCAGATCAGAGGCAGTAGGGATGTTTTGTTGATAAGTGTGTAAATTGGACCATTTTCATGCCCTGCTAAGTATTCAAAATAAACACAGCAAAAATAGAAACGTCCCTTTTTCAGGATCCTGTCTTTCAAAGATAATTTGTAAAAATCCAAATAACTTCACAGATCTTCGTTGTAAAGAGTTTAAACACTGTCTCCCATGCTTGTTCAATGAACCATAAACAATTAATGAACATGCACCTGTGGAACGGTCGTTAAGACACTAACAGCTTACAGACGGTAGGCAATTAAGGTCACAGTTTTGAAAACTTAGGACACTTAGGACACTTAAGAGGCCTTTCTACTGACTCTGAAAAACACCAAAAGAAAGATGCCCACGGTCCATGCTCATCTGCGTGAACATGCCTTAGGCATGCTGCAAGAAGGCATGAGGACAGCAGATGTGGCCAGGGCAATAAATTGCAATGTCCGTACTGCGAGACGCCGAAGACAGCGCTACAGGGAGACAGGACGGACAGCTGATTGTCCTCGCAGTGGCAGACCACGTGTAACAACACCTGCACAGGATCGGTACATCTGAACATCACACCTGCGGGACAGGCACAGGATGGCAACAACAACTGCCCAAGTTACACCAGGAATGCACAATCCCTCCATCAGTGCTCAGACTGTCCGCAATAGGCTGAGAGAGGCTGGACTGAGGGCTTGTAGGCCTGTTGTAAGGCCTACAATTCGCATTTATCGTTGAAGGAATGAGCGTTACACCTAGGCCTGTACTCTGGAGCGGGATCGATTTGGTGGTGGAGGGTCCGTCATGGTCTGGGGCGGTGGATCACAGCATCATCACTGAGCTTGTTGTCATTGCAGGCAAACTCAACGCTGTGCGTTACAGGGAAGACATCCTCCTCCCTCATGTGGTACCCTTCCTGCAGGCTCATCCTGACATGACCCTCCAGCATGACAATGCTACCAGACATACTGCTCGTTTTGTGTGCGTGATTTCCTGCAAGACAGGAATGTCAGTGTTCTGTCATGGCCAGCGAAGAGCCCGGATCTCAATTCCATTGAGCACGTCTGGGACCTATTGGATCTGAGGGTGAGGGCTAGGGCCATTCCCCCCAGAAATGTCCGGGAACTTGCAGGTGCCTTGGTGGAAGAGTGGGGTAACATCTCACAGCAAGAACTGGCAAATCTGGTGCAGTCCATGAGAAGGAGATGCACTGCAGTACTTAATGCAACTGGTGGCCACACCAGATACTGACTGTTACTTTTTATTTTGACCCCCCCCCCTTTGTACAGGGACACATTATTTCATTTATGTTAGTCACATGTCTGTGGAACTTGTTCAGTTTATGTCTCAGTTGTTGAATCTTGTTATGTTCATACAAATATTTACACAAACGCAGTTGACAGTGAGAGGACGTTTATTTTTTTGCTGAGTTTATAACTAGTACTTTTGGGTGTCAGGGAAAATGTATGGAGTAATAAGTCCTATATTTTCTTTAGGAATGTAGTGAAGTAAAAGTAGTCAAAAATATAAATAGTAAAGTACAGACACCCCAAAAAACTACTTAAGTAGTACTTTCAAGTATTTTTACTTAAGAACTTTACACCACTGCTGATTACATCTACTGTACAGTACCATGCAGTGGAGTTAACAGGAGAGAGAGGATACAGCTTTGTCAGGATTACCGGCTCAAAGGGAAGCTTTAACAACCTTATCAGCACTGTCTGCACTTCTATTCTACTTTGAAAGATAACAGGGAATGCGTCTCAAATGTACACAACTTTTGACTAGAGCTCTGTCAAAAGTAGTTTACTATAAAGGGAATAGGGTGTCATTTGGGATGCACACAACGAGAAAGAAGAGTTCTGTTCTGCACTGCAAGGCAGTCATTAAAAATGGGCAGCTAAGGGAGAGATTTCCTCTCATTCTCCTGTGAGGATGAGGAAACGTCTCAGGCAGGTTCACTCATAGTGCTAAGGTGACTTGGCTGACGCTCGCAAGGGAGGGAGAGAGAGGGAGGGGAGAAGGAGAGAGAGACAAGGTTTACTTTGGGTGTTCCACTGTTTTCTTTTGCCTTCAGGGCTCATGATGAAAAACAGAGAGCTGCCGACGCCAACAGACCACCACCTAGCAGCCCAGCCATTGAGGAAATGGCGATATAGCGTGCAGGTTGGGGCTTTCGGCTTTGACAACCACATGAAGGAATGATCCTGTAGACCTTCAAGTGGAGGGTTAGGGTAGTCATTGTAATAATTTAGTAAAGGGAAACAGGCTTCTAGGGTTGAGTGTGAAGCAGGGAGCATTTAGGTCTTCACTAATTTCAAATTTTTTCCCAGGCCACAGTTTGTCACTATTTCAACACCACTGTTTTTCCCCTCCACCATGTTAGGGGAATGGATAGAATGGCTCTGGGTGCCATTTCAAAAACCAAATTCCTGAAATAAAAAACATTTCTTCCAAGAATGAGAGAGTGGTACTGATTCGACCTAGAAACTAAATGTGCTTGGCGTAATCCCTTTTCTCCCCTCAGTGCCGATCTGCAGGGAGGTCAGAGAACAAACAGAAATTATATTTCAAGTCTTCATTACCAATGAAAATAAGGTTAACAGCTTCCTCTGTCTGCTATTCACACAAGCAGAATGATGACCATTCAAAATATGAATTTCGCACATACTGCCTGTGTGGTTGTCAGAGCACAATGGGACAGGCATGGGCTGCATCAGCTCAACATCTGTCACAAAGGCATGAGGAGCCCTTAGTAAGAGAACTATGCCTTTATGGCTTTGTTAAAAATCTGTGCACGTCCTCCATATCTCAACTTGGCCTGACCTGACATTAGCATCAGGATAGTGCACAGTGCACACACTCAAATCGTAGTCAATAGATCCACAGCCTTGTCCATGACTCAAAGGTTTCCAACTGAAATACTGTAGAAAACAGACACCGAAAGACATTTAAGATGGAAAATAGTGAGTTCAGTTTACACTCAACATTAGGTAGACCTACACATTGGTGGCCCTGAGGGGTTCCCTTTGAGTCGATGCAGACATTTGATGGGTCTGACTTATGACTTATCCAGTCTAGACCTCAATCTCATCACCAGAGGCTGTAATGCTACTGTATCCTCTCAGAGCAGAGCTGGCAGTCAAACACTCACTACTTTATGCTCGGTTTCTCAGTCCTGAATCACTGTGACTCAAACCCTGTAAATGAGTGTCTCCACTGAGAGGCAACAGACAGACAGACAAACGGGCAACACTGATGGAACAGAGATGTCTGGTGACATCAGTGAAGTTATCGTATACTTGGGGAGGAAGACACAAGAGGGTCTGTCACTGTCACTTGACATGAGGAGAGGTGGTGAGATTTCACCTCAGCCATCAGATGGGTAGTAACAATGCCATGCACTCAGTGCTACTCTCTGGCCACACACAGACCAATGATCTGGGAAATCCCTATGGACATGAAGAAAATATTTTTTAAAAACAGACAGGCTGCCAATTCAGAATTCAATCCACCGTTGAGACTGCAGAGTGCTCAGAAAATACTCTGGGAGAGACAGAGATGCTCTAATCGTGTGTTGGATTGATACTAGAACACGCGCACACCAAAAGGTCAACAAAAGAGCATAGTAGAACTGAAAAAAAGTCTGACAAATAATGAAAGAGGCACTGTAGCAAATAACATGTTAAATGCAGGGATTCCCATGCTGACCAGGCTTTGGAATACACTGAGTGTACAAAACATTAAGAACACCTGCTCTTTCCATGACATAGACTGACCAGGTGAATCCAGGTGAAATCTATGATCCCTTATTGATGTCACTTGTTAAATCCACTTTAATCAGTGTAGATGAAGGGGAGGAGACAGGTTAAAAGAAGGATTTTAAGACTTTAGACATGGATTGTGAATGGGTGCCATTCAGAGGGTGAATGGACAAGACAAAATATTTAAGTGCTTTTGAACGGGGTATGGTAGTAGGTGCCAGGCGCACTGGTTTGTGTCAGGAACTGCAATGCTGTTAGGTTTTCCACACTCAACAAACTGTGTGCATCAAGAATAGTCCAAAGGACATCCAGTCAACTTGACACAACTGTGGGAAATATTGGAGTCAACATGGGCCAGCATCCCTGTGGAACGCTTTCGACACATTGTAGAGTCCATGCCCAACGAATTGAGGCTATTCTCAAGGTAACTCAATATTAGGAAGGTGTTCCTAATGTTTGATATACTCAATGTACAGTATATATAAATCTGCTCAGACAAAATATGTTGTTTTTCCTGTCTGATGTAAAATGTCAAATGAAATATCCCCATCCAACTGTACAAGGACACACAAACACATTAGGCTTCAATAGCACATAGATCAAGACACTGTTCAAGGACACAGAAAGGTTGGGCCTCGATAGCACAGATTATACAAGAATATTGTTGCTGTCTGATGAAAACTTTGTAAATTTTTTTGCCAATTGTATATATTTGTTTTGTATTGAAACCTCAATGTACTCTGAACATTTGATGACTCTGACTAAATAGCTTCTTAATGTTTCAAAATGGTGTGTTCGTTAATGGTAAAATATGGCAGTTCCTTTTCAATTGCCTGAAAAGTGTCTGTTTGAGATAAGAGGTTTTCACCCGACAGCGACAATATTTTATCAACATGTATTTTGACCACCTTCCTCGTCCAGCATTTTGAATACCTGAGTGCTCTCCTTTGTTGTGAGGCAGATCATTGCTGTGGGGTCTTATGTAGATGTGTTGAGCTATGAAGTGTTAAGCAGCCCTCCAGCTAAACATTAATGACCTCCCCAAGGCTGCATGCATGGAAGAAATCAATACCAATCTCTGACAGCGGGAGAAGAGGGGTGAAACATTTCCATTTAACAACATCTCGTATATCACACCGTGACAACAGTGTTGCAGAGCAAATGTGAAACAATTATGTAAAAAATACTGTCTGGATAATTGAGGCTGGCCTGTGCTTTACCTCAGACCACATCGTAAACTCCCAATGGAGGTTCGCCCTCAGGTGAGCCGACAATGCGCCTCGGAGTTACGGAACAGAGGAATTATTTGTGTCCACAGAGAATGGCCCCTTCAGACACCCTTACTGCCTCTCACAGGGGCATGATGGGAGGAACTGGCCCTGGAATTGACCTGGCCTCAACTCACCCTGCTTCTGAGAATCCAACACCAATCACATGTATTCAAACATTCACAATGAGGGGGAACGAAAGGGAAATAAAATTAGGTTAAAAAAAAATGTTAGCTAAACATGAACAAAGTTGAATCTTCTCCTAGCGACTGGCTGGAGCTGAAATGCATGCGTCGGTCTGTCCTCCCCATGAACACGGCTGGATGCAACAGAACACAGAGGGCAAGTTTCTGATCCCACTTCCAAAGAAATCAGCCAGCCAGCCAAAACCTCCACTCTCCACCGGACTTGGCAACTAACACAGGTTACAGCAAAGGGAGGCACCGAGGAGGAATGAGGGCCTTTTTGCCTTTTCCTCCTCCATGACTAAATGCATGTTTTATCTGACAACTCCCATCCTGCTGGCTGGCAGACCATGTGAAAAGTCTCTGTGCCAGTTAAAAGACGTTAAATCAAAACTGGGATTCCTGAATGTGAAATGTTGCTTATCCTGTGTGAAGATGAGGCACAGCATATTTCTGCACAGACAGCTGCCTGAAGGAGGATGAAGTTGGAGAGCTATCTCCGCTGTGGTATTACAGCATTAGTTATGACTCTTCCACATCACAAAAAAGATGGCCTCTGCCAAAGTAATGTCACTATTCATTGGATAGAGAAATGACTAAGACATTTAATTCTCTTTCTCAATTTAAGATGATGGCCGACTGCCAATTAGAGCAGGGGGGCACTGCAACAGTATGCCTATTCAGGTTTGGCAGTATATAGAGAGAGAGAGAGAGAGAGAAGAAAGAGAGAAGAGAGAGAGAGAGAAAAGAGAGGAGTGTGTGTGTGTGTGTGTGTGTGTGTGTGTGTGTGTGTGTGTGTGTGTGTGTGTGTGTGTGTGTGTGTGTGTGTGTGTGTGTGTGTGTGTGTGGTTAGAGAGGTTCTTTCCCAGTCATTATGTCTGAAAGAGGCAGAACTTCATGATTAAGGCAAAGCTTTGAAATGGAAATATGCTTCATCTACTTCCTCAACCTGGCCATGCCTCACCCTGGCCATCCTCAACCTGGCCCAGCCTGACTGTAAATAATCATAGGCACATTGTCAGTTAACTGATTGTGAGTCGCTCTGCATAAGAGCATTTCTAAAATGACTAAAATGTCATGTAAATGTCTACCTTTCAGAACCAAAAACATACAATTAGTGCATTACTTGTTCTTCTTCATAGTCCCTGTGATGTTCTGTTCTGCTGTTTGGTTTCAGTGCCTAGGAGCGGAGTGTGCCCGGGCCGGGTATGACCGGGCCTTTTAATACTCAACAATAGCATCCCTCTTTTCAGCCAAGATCCCCCAGGGTCCTGCATATTACCAGTATACAGTGCATTCGGAAAGTATTCAGACCCCTTGACTTTTTCCATATTTTGATTCCCCCCCCCCCCCCACCTCAATCTACACACAATACCCCATAAAGACAAAGCAGGTTTTTAGACATTTTTGTTAAAAATAATAACACATTTACATAAGTACTCAGACCCTTTACTCAGTACTTTGTTGAAAAACCTTTGGCAGGGATTACAGCCTTGAGTCTTCTTGGGTATGACGCTACAAACTTGGCACACCTGTATTTGGGGAGTTTCTCCCATTCTTCTCTGCAGATGCTCTCAAGCTCTGTCAGGTTGGATGAGGAGCGTCGCTGCACAGCTATTTTCAGGTCTCCCCAGAGAGACTTGTCCCAAAGCCACTCCAACGCTGTCTTGGCTGTGTGCTTAGGGTCGTTGTCTTGTTGGAAGGTGAACCTTCGCTCCAGTCTGAGCGCTCTGCAGCAGGTTTTCACTAAGGATCTCTCTGTACTTTGTTCCGTTCATCATTCCCTCAATACCCTCAATAGTCCCTCAATAGTCTCCCAGTCCCTGCCTCTGGAAAAACATCCCCACAGCATGATGCTGCCACCACCATGCTTCACCGTAGGGATGGTGCCAGGTTTTCTCCAGATGTGACGCTTGGCATTCAGGCCAAAGAGTTCAATCTTGGTTTCATCAGACCAGAAAATATTGTTTCTCATGGTCTGAGAGTCTTTAGGTGCATTTTGGAAAACTCAAAGCGGACAGTCATGTGCCTTTTACTGAGGAGTGGCTTCCATCTGGCCACTCTACCATAAAGGCCTGATTGGTGGAGTGCTGCAGAGAGGGTTGTCCTTCTGGAAGGTTCTCCCATCTCCACAGAGGAACTCTGGAGCTCTGTCAGAGTGATCATCTGGTTCTTGGTCACCTCCCTGACCAGGGCCCTTCTCCCACGATTTCTCAGTTTGGCCAGGTGGCCAGCTCTAGGAAGAGTCTTGGTGGTTCCAAACTTCTTCCATTTAAGAATGGAGGTCACGGTGTTCTTGGGGACCTTCAATGCTGGAGAAAGTTTTTGGTATCCTTACCTCGACACAATCCTGTCTCAGAGCTCTACAGACAATTCCTTCGACCTCATGGCTTGGTTTTTGCTCTGACATGCACTGTCAACTGTTGGACTTTATATAGACAGGTGTGTGCCTTTTCAAATCATATCCAGTCAATTGAATTTACCACAGGTGGACTACAATCAAGTTGTAGAAACATCTCAAAGATGATCAATGGAAACAGGATGCACCTGAGCTGAATTTTGAGTCCTATAGCAAAGGGTCTGAATACTTATGTAAATAAGGTATTTCTGTTTTCTAAAAACCTGTTTTCATTTTGTCATTATGGGGTATTGTGTGTAGAATGATGAGTTTTTTTATTTATTTTTTAAATAACATTTTCGAATAGGCTGTAAAGTAACAAAATGTGGAAAAAGTCAAGGGGTCTGAATACTTTCCGAATGCACTGTACACTAGTATTAAAATACAAATCTCTTAACAATTAATAAAAATGTACGCTAACAGTACCTAGGCTTTTTTTCACATCTGCACCTTTACATCACACAGTCACAGCAGAGCCTGTAGCCATTTCAGTCACTGGCTCGCTCCTCCCTCTTTCCAGGTTTAGAGTTCAGTCAAGAATGAATGGGGCTCTATTGAGCCTGGGCCCAGGGCTGTCTGCTGCCTGCCTCAGCCCACAGTGGAAACTATGACCAGCCACCAGCAGGTGGAGAGAGAGGGAGAAAGACTGAGACAGAGAGAGAAAGAGACCGTTAGGCTGGGTTAGCACCAGCGTGGGAGACAGGCCTGTAACACCAACCCTTCAAACATACAGCCATCTGCATTTCTCACACTGTATAATGAATCCTGTGTTAAGGTGCAGGGAATACATTTATGGAATTAACAGTGTTAGCACAGTGCTTATGACAACAGGAGCTGAGCAGGACCAGGTAATGAATAGTTACATGCTCCAGTGATATGGCTCTCATGAGAGCAGAGCAGGCAGCCAGGGATTTCACTGGGGGTTTTGGCAGAGGAAAACATACTACAGGGTTTAGGAGAGCCACGTTAGTGCTGGCACATATAACTGAGCGTTTGTCCTAATTGGAGACATACAGGGAGGATTTCATGAGAAATGTCTGACTGTTCTTGAATGAAATAGCTATGACTGCTAAATAGTATTTTTGCAAAAGTAGAATTCAGTTCTAGAGGTGAAACTCAGTTTAATAAAATGTTTCCATGGTTTATTGAAAGACACTCTGGAGGCTAGTGGATCTCCTGTCTTCAGCCTCCAATTCTGTATGCAACCGGATGTGCTGTGAGCTACATTTGAGGAAAGGGAAGGATGTTCAGAGAGACCATTTCTCTCTGGTAATAAAAATCTGTCCAGGGGAGCTGTTTTTTCTTTCTAATACCGAGAATGTCACCACTCAGTACAACACCATGATGTATATTTGAGTCATAACTTCCCAAAAGACATCTGTCTGACAAGTCAGTACAAAGTACAAGGAGAGACAACTGACTGGGGAAGTGAGACTAAAGAATGTCGTGTTTATTTAAACCCACAAAACTCCCTCATTACAAAATATATTTATTATGTAACCCCTAGCAATGTGTATATAGCCTACTATTGTTGGCGTCGGGCTCTCTGGCGTGAGCCACAGGAAAGAGCTCGTTCAGAGGGCACAGACATGGCACACACGCCCAGAAAAGGAAGCGTCACTCACTGCCGCAGAGGACCGCTACCCTACCCCCTGTCCTATGCCACCGTAAAATTCATCCATTACCATGAACCAAAATAGTATATTTTTGTAATTGTGCAGAAGGAAGACAAAATGAGCTGTGCAGTGAAGAGTGTTAAATATTTAGTGCGGTCCCTCCCGTCAGTGTTGTGGAGAGAAAGGGGCAAAAAGTTCTTATCAGAATCTGCAGGATGATTCCAGGTCAGCTCAGATAAGCAGGTCTGAGAGAGAGAAAAATAGATATTCTTCTATTTTAGTCTCTCTGACAGGGCTATTTAACAACATGTAACTCATCTCAGCCAGGCCCCTCTATGCCCTCCCAGTTGGCTTGTCTTTCGTGTGGTACTTCCTCCATCGGTCTCCGCTCTCCCTTTGGCTCTGTACTGTCCTCCCAGTGCACCAGGGCACCATTACCTAGCCTTCTCTGTATGGACCCGGGCAGGGAGCAATCATTGAAAAATAATTTACTGATATTAAATTAAATTCCAACTGTGATAACATCCATATGGATAATTGGCTGTAAACCTTCACCTTCATCGCAACCTCCCTTTTTGCTTAACGCTGTTCAATGATTCATGGTCGTTGAAGTCCACTGACCTCAGTGACACACTTCACGATCCAGCAGGCACATACAATAGTACAAGGGCATCTCAGATAATGTCCAGATAGATAGTGAGTGACAATGGAACTGCATTATCTATGGTTCTGAATCTGACATCAACAGAACCGGTAGAGGCTGGTTGATCCAGTACAGTGTGTGTAGGAGTGATGGAAATAGAAGGACCAATGAGAAAAGCGTAAAGTTTGGGCAGAGACACCAGCTGCAGTCTCCAGCCACCTAGTCAGCTGTTTCTCCTGGAATTCAAAGGCTGCTCTGTCGCCTGGCAACGCAGCTATTTATGGAACCCATTTAAATGTCATCTTGAATTTCATACAAACTTCTCTTGCCATCTATTAAACTTCAAACATCAATTAAGCCAATTGCAGCAAACAATTCAGCAATTCATTCCTATAGTCTGATCATTTTAATAATCTGATACAATTGAACAACGGCGACCATAATGGAAACTTGAGTGACTCAAATATGCTCTGGACACAGCGGGTGGTATCATTCTGTGTGGGAACCGTCTCTTTTTTTCTTTTCTGAAACTATGAATCAATGACAAAACCACTGTTTCTGAACTGCTTCTAACTAGTGAGCGACGTATGATGATGTCAGGGGAAAACCAAACTGTAGACATACAATGTATAAAATGAAATGCCATTCCAGGCAGTGAAGGGCATAATAAACTGTGCTACTAGGGCAGGGTTCGGCAACAGGGGGCCCAAGGCCCAAAACCGGCCTACGAGCAATCTTTTTTTGCCCCCCAAAGTTTATACCCCCAAAAAGAATTTCTATATTTGTTGTGGTCAATTTGCAGTGTACAAATTATTATAATTATATTCCAGCCCCCGGACCATCTGCTCCGACAAAAAATAAATAAATAAATAAAATACAAAAAATCAGCCTGCAGCTGAATCTAGTTGACTACTCCTGTTATAGGGCATCATGGTGGCTTTGGCACCAGGCAAGCCAGAGGGCTACAATTAACCAGTGATTTCAGCTTGTAATGTGTGAAAATGGAGTTTGTTAATGAGGGAAGAGAGGAACAAAAGAGCACACTGGTAAGAACAGCATGTCTCTGTGGTTAGGTATAAAAATAAATGCACACTTACACTCAAATCACACGTGCGAGCGTGCGAACACCCACGCATGCACACACGCACATACATTACAGAGTTTTCCATGGTTTTAGTTAGTTAGTAGCCCTTTATTACACAGTCCCATAGGCTTCCACTCTGTTACCTCTTTCAGTAAGCTAATCAGAGGAGCGACAACACAAAAGGGAAGGAGAGAGAAGCACAATCACTAGGCTCAATGATATGTGAAGCTCTCTCTCTATTCTACTGTACTCTGCTGTTTGAATTGAGGCCTAGCTGCACAGCCCCAGGGATTACCCAGAGAAAACTAGGCCTTTAGTTCAGAGTCACCTTGTAATTACTTCACTGTTCAGTCCCATTTATAGCGCAGACAGGTCACAGTTTGACTTACTAATACACACATTCAGTCACACATTCAACCCAAAACACAATGACGACGACATTAACACTTGGCACTTTGGGCCTAGTCTGACCCCTCATTGTGTCACTCTGGACTGAGAGTCCAGTTTGTTTTCTAAACATGGCTGGTAATCCATTTGGGCTGGCTGTTCAAGTCTTTGCGAGAGTGAGAAGAAAAGTAACCTGAACCTTTGTGTTTGAATGGCTGTGCTTGGAGCTCACACTGCAGCTGAATGGACCGACCGGTGTGTGTGTGTGGGTGTGTGTGTGTCTTGTCTTCACACTGCTGACACAAGCTCTCTCTGTCTCAACACTCACTTCTGTCCCTCAGGGCCTACCTAGTAAAATAGGCCTGGCATGACCCTTAAGCAGCACCACCATTCAAGGGATTACTCTATTTCTAAACCGGTGACACGTAAATTACTGCTTGTAGTGCATTTTTTTTGCAGAGAATAGCGAGTTAAACACACATTTTTTAAATAGAATGGATGAAACCCATTTGGCTGAAATCCAACAATAGCAGACATGATCTGGTGGTGTTCTACAAATGGTCCCTGATGGGAAATACAACCTGTATCTTAAAGTGCTGACTTGCACACGTTACAGACTCCAGCACAATACAGCCCCAGGCAAGATTTGTACATACAATTCTACAAGTGTGTTACGTGCGGCAAGTAGCCTAGCGGTTAAGAGCATTGGGCCAGTATACGAAAGGTTGCTGGATCAAATCCCGAACCAACTATGTGAAAAATTTGTCGATGTACCTTTGAACAAGGCACTTAACCCTAATTGCTCCTGTAATTTGATCTGGATGAGAATACATGTAGTTAAAAGGTTGTGAAAGTGACAATGGTAGACAAACAGAAGAAAGACTGAAAGTCACTGCATTGATTCAGCAACACATCATGTCTTCTGTGGGTGACATTGACTTGTAAAGTTAAAGCTGCAATATGTAACTTTTTGGGCGACCCGACCAGTTAGTCACAAACTGAAATTAGGTGAACTATTAGAATTTTAGCAACCAGAAAATGGTGGAGCGATTTCTGCATAGTGCATCTTTAAGAGTTTAAGTGAAGTGTTTTTGTTATTTTGTTGTTCAAGCTGAAAATCACATTACAGGCAAACAGTAATTTTTTAAAACATAACTTCCAAGTGGAGTTCATCGTGAATACACTGTGGTATCATCAAGTCTGCTGCAACACATCACCTATTTCAGTCCAAGACAAACAGGCAGCTGGTTAGGGAGCAGAGCAGGGACAGAGACAGAGAGTCACTCAGAGACCCATTTTACATGCCAACACAGAACACACATAATGACATCCCTGACTTTGGACCAGCCTTACTATAGACCTTGATTGGTCGATTTGTGACCTCCCTTGTTTAACACCTCATTCCAGGCTCAGGGCCTCATCACATCCCCCCAGGGGGCATAAGGGGAGCCATTTCATGTTAAGTGACTGTAAAACACCTTTACTACAAGAGGGTTCAAATAATTTCACAACAAGGTGCTTCAAATCATTTTGGAAGTGATATGTGTAACTGTGATTGTGTTTTTGAAGAAATTCCCTCAGCCCAGTGGAGGATGCAGGAAAGGACACCCGAAACCGAAAGCAACAGAGTCAAATCAAGCTTACTTACTTGTGGGCTGTGAGACAGGATGTAAGGTTTCATAAACCACTGTCTCTCAGTTCTCAGCATTAGGTGCCTCCTTACCGGTCTCCGGGTTCCTCCAGCTGCCACTATTTTTACAGCGAGAGAATACAATGAATAAATGTATAACCAGAATTGTGTGTATGTGCCGATCCAGGTCTGTGAGTATTCATAGCCAGGGCTGTGTGTGTATTCATAGCCAGTGCTGTGTGTCTGTGATTGTCTGTGTGTGTGTGTGCGCGCGCATGCATGTGTGCATGCTCATGCATGTGTGTGTGTGTGTGTGTGTGTGTGTGTGTGTGTGTGTGTGTGTGTGTGTGTAACCTGGTAGCCCCACAGAGACACATGACAAGCCTTCCCAAAACAGCCAGAGCTCTTCTAGTCAGGACACTCGTCTCCTCTGTAACATAGGGACGAATCGCTGCCATAATACACGCTTCATTATGTCTTGGCATGAAGGGGACTGGCACAATCACAGCATCAGAGCAGCACTAAGACACTCCAATCCATGTCATACTCAAAGAATTAAAATAAAAAAAGAAGACGGATAGCTCTAATGAAGAAACAGGATTGATACAGCCTGGAAATCTAAATGGTACTGTAACTCACAGCAGTCTCATGGCTTCACACGAGATGCCACTATGATCCATTTACAGGTAGCTACCATAAGCCCATCAACTGAAGGCAAGAGGTTCACATGCAGTACATCCGTTTCAATGGCCACTATCATATTGTAGTAGCTGCAGTATGACATAACATAACTACGTCAGTGCGATTAAACCATTTTGAGTTCTTGATCACCTGAGTTAGAATACCTCATGATAAGCTGCAGACCATACTATTTTTCAGTTTCCCTGCATTAAAATCCCCGCCCACGAGAAGCACTGCCTTTGGATATGCATTCTGTTGTTTGCTTATGGCCCTATACAGGTTGTTGAGTGCGGTCTTAGTGCTAGAACCGGTTTGTGGTGGAAAATAGCCAGCTATGAAAAATATAGATGAAAACCTTCATCTATAGCAGCAGTGTAAAATAGGGAGGGGGCGCAATGCAAATAGTCTGGGTAGCCATTTGATTAGATGTTCAGGAGTCTTATGGCTTGGGGGTAGAAGCTGTTTAGAATCCTCTTGGACCTATACTTGGCGCTCCGGTACCGCTTGCCATGCGGTAGCAGAGAGAACAGTATATGACTAGGGTGGCTGAAGTCTTTGTCAATTTTTAGTGCCTTCCTCTGACACCGTCTGGAATGGATGTCCTGGATGGCAGGAAGCTTGGCTCCAGGGATGTACTGGGCCGTATGCCCAACCTTTTGAGGATCTGAGGACCCATGCTAAATCTTTTCAGTCTCCTGAGGGGGAATAGGTTTTGTCGTGCCCTCTTCACAACTGTCTTGGAGTGTTTGGACCATTCTAGTTTGTTGTTGATGTGGACGCCAAGGAACTTGAAGCTCTCAACCTGCTCCACTACAGCCCCGTCGATGAGGATGGGGGCGTGCTCGGTCCTCCTTTTCCTCGAGTACACAATCATCTCCTTTATCTTGATCACGCTGAGGGAGAGGATGTCGTCTTGGCACCACACGGCCAGGTCTCTGACCTCCTCCCTATATATGTCTCGTCATTGTCGGTGATCAGTCCTACCACTGTTGTGTAATCAGAAAACTTAATGATGGTGTTGGAGTCATGCCTGGCCATGCAGTCATGATTGAACAGGGAGTACAGAAGGGGACTGAGCACGCACCCGAGGGGCCCCCGTGTTGACGATCAGCATGGCGGATGTGTTGTTACCTACCCATACCACTTGGGGGCGGCCCGTCATGAAGTACAGGATCCAGTTGCAGAGGGAGGTGTTTAGTCCCAGGGTCCTTAGCTTAGTGATGAGGTTTGAGGGCACTATGGTGTTGAACGCTGCGCTGTAGTCAGTTAATAGCATTCTCACATAGGTGTTCCTTTTGTCCAGGTGGGAAAGGGCAGTGTGGAGTGCAATAGGGATTGCATCATCTGTGGATCTGTTGGGGCGGTAGTGTTCACACCATATTTACCCCTACCTATATGTACAGTTGAGGTCGGAGGTTTACATACACTTAAGTTGGAGTTATTAAAACTCATTTTTCAACCACTCTACAAATTTCTTGTTAACAAACTATAGTTTTGGCAAGTCGGTTAGGACATCCACATTGTGCATGACACAAATGACAAGTCATTTTTCCAACAATTGTTTACAGACAGATTATTTCACTTATATTTCACTGTATCACAATTCCAGTGGGTCAGAGGTTTACATACACTAAGTTGACTGTGCCTTTGAACAGCTTGGAAAATTCCAGAAAATTATGTCATGGCTTTAGAAGCTTCTGATAGGCTAATTGACATAATTTGAGTCAATTGGAGGTGTACCTGTGGATGTATTTCAAGGCCTACCTTCAAACACAGTACCTCTTTGCTTGACATCATAGGAAAATCAAAAGAAATCAGCCAAGACCTCAGAATTATTTTTTTTGACCTCCACAAGTCTGGTTCATCCTTGGGAGCAATTTCCAAATGTCTGAAGGTACCACGTTCATCTGTACAAACAATAGTACGCAAGTATAAACACCATGGGACCACGCAGCCGTCATGCCGCTCAGGAAGGAGGTTCTGTCTCCTAGAGATGAACGTACTTTGGTGCGAAAACGGCAAATCAATCCCAGAACAACAGCAAAAGGACCTTGTGAAGATGCTGGAGGAAACAGGTACAAAAATATCTATATCCACAGTAAAACGAGTCCTATATCAACATAACCTGAAAGGCCACTCAGCCAGGAAGAAGACACTGCTCCAAAACCGCCATAAAAAAGCCAGACTACGGTTTGCAACTGCACATGGGGACAAAGACTGTACTTTTTGGAGAAATGCTGCTCTGATGAAACAAAAACAGAACTGTTTGGCCATAATGACCATCGTTATGTTTGGAGGAAAAAGGGGGAGGCTTGCAAGCCGAAAGAACACCATCCCAACCGTGAAGCACGGGGGTGGCAGGTTCATATTGTGGGGTGCTTTGCTGCAGGAGGGCCTGGTGCACTTCACAAAATAGATGGCATCATGAGGCAGGAAAATTATGCTGATATATTGAAGCAACATCTCAAGACATCAGTCAGGAAGTTAGAGCTTGGTCACAAATGGGTCTTCCAAATACTTCCAAAGTTGTGGCAAAATGGCTTAAGGACAACAAAGTCAAGGTATTGGAGTGGCCATCACAAAGCCCTGACCTCAATTCTATGGAAAATTTGTGAGCAGACCTGAAAAAGCGTGTGCGAGCAAGGAGGCCTACAAACCTAACTCAGTTACACCAGCTCTGTCAGGAGGAATGGGCCAAAATTCACCCAACTTATTGTGGGAAGGTTGTGGAAGGCTACCTGAAATGTTTGACCCAAGTTAAGACATTTAAAGGCAATGCTACCAAATACTAATTGAGTGTATGTAAACTTCTGACCCACTGGGAATGTGATGAAAGAAATAAAAGCTGAAATAAATCACTCTCTCTACTATTATTCTGACATTTCACATTCTTAAAATAAAGTGGTGATCCTAACTGACCTAAAACAGGGAATTTTTACTAGGGTTAAATGTCAGGAATTGTGAAAAACTGAGTTTAAATGTATTTGGCTAAGGTGTATGTAAACTTCCGACTTCAACTGTACATATCTACCTTATACCCCTGCACATCGACTCGGTACTGGTATCCCATGTATTAGCAAAGTTATCGTTACTCATTGTGTATTTATTCCTCGTGTTATTATTTTTCTATTTTTCTTCTCTGCATTGTTGGGAAAGGCCCGTAAGTAAGCATTTCACTGTTAGTCTACGGAGCATGTGACAAAAAACATTTGATTTGCTGAGTCAAGCCATTCCATAAACATGAGCATACTGTAACCTGCAACATTACATAGGTAAATGCTACTTATGAACTCCTTAAGTAAACCTTGCTTGCTGATGCACTTGACTTATTTTCCATCTAAACTCATTATCTGGGCTACATTGCTTCAGACCCCAAATACGGCCCCTGTAATACCAAAGTGATGAGGTCCATCTGGCTGGGACAGACAGAGCCCCCCTACTCAGCATGCCTGTTGCAGAGGAAGAGCTGAGTCACATACTGTTGTGTTGTGCTCTGTCTGCAGTGACAGATAGCAGCAGCACACCCGCCATGCACAGGTGTCATCCGACGAGTCCCTTCCCCACTCTAAGCCCTGCTTCATCTGTCTCATTCATACCCAGTGGAGCTGGGAGCAGGGAGCAGGGGGAAGTTAGGGTGAGTCCCAAAATGGCACCCTATTCCCTATAAAGTGCATTACTTCTGACCAGACTATGGTCAGAAGTAGTGCACTATATATAGGGAATAGGGTGCCATTTGGAACGCATCCTAAGAGTCAGTCTGCTGAGGAACACCAGGTGTTCACACCATATGCAAAATGCACTGACAACGCTGTGTGAATACTTAATGAGAGCAAGGCAACAACTTCCAGACAAACATCACATGGTGGTAGCTACAGTACTGTAGGGGTAGACTACAATTGATACTTAGCATTAACTCGATCTGCCTTAAGAGCTACATAACACTGTCATTCCACTGACATAACCAGTGTCATTATTTACATTTATAAAGAAAGAAAGTAGCACACTCTTAGGTCTCTTGGGTGTGTGTCAGCTCATGCTTTTTGCTAGATTATTTACGTTTATGACAGCGGAGGTCAGGTTGGGGGTAACTGGCTTTACACACCGTCATCACCACACAAACAGTTTAGTTAAGCTAGTTAGCTAACGATGTGCCTTGCCACTTAGGCTAGCTGACCTATAAACAAAGATTTATGTCATGATAATGTTGATGTAATAAGGTGGCGTCAGCTGACATGAATGTTTATGACTCATTAAGTCATTATTATTACTGTGTTATAACACAGGACCTTATGACAAAAGGGTCAAGTAAAGAGTAATAAAACAAATAAGTGTTTGCAGACCTCTTATCTGTGATGTGAACTTGTACTTGTCTTCTGAACAAAGTATGGTATGATTGAATTTAAGTGGAGTGAGGGAGAGAGTTGTCAGAACTGTTTACACAGAATCTGGCCAGGATTAGTGAGGATAGCTCTTGAATTTGTACACAGAGAGAGGTGAAAAAATGTTCCTCTGGGTGAAGAGATAAGGTCTGGCTGCCAGCCATCTCTACTGAGCAGCTACTGGGACTACTGTTGTCCCCAGCCTGCCTCTCATAATCTTGCAGTGCGTTAAAGCAGATGTATATGGATTAGCAACACCCATACACAGGGAAAGAAGATGTTAGGAAAAGCCAGGCATAATGTTACATATGTATTAATGCAGGTTCAAGAATATAGGGCAGTGAGGGGAGTGTAGAAACTGTATTGTCTGAGGGAAAATTAACTCTGTGGTTTGTGTGTGTGTGTGTGTGTATATATATATGTATGTATGTGTGTGAGAGAGAGAGAGAAACAGAGCGAGAGAGAGAAACAGAGCGAGAGGGATAGAAAGTTGGGCATGGTTTTAAGCGGTTGGTCGAATCCGACACCAATTGGCTGATTGGCAACTGCCTGGCTGCCTTTTCACTCTATTAAACGTTTCAATGAGAGAGCGGCCATGCTCCAGTTACGAGATAGGCCTCACTCAGTCACCACTTAGCCCAGCAATCTGGAGAGCAGCTTGTGAATGAGCCGGAGAGGTGTTTAAATGGCAGCCCTTGTCACTGGCTCACTGGGCCCTAATGGCTGACACAGAGACTGAGTCTCCACAAGACCTGGGTTCAAATACTATTCATTTCAAATACTTCAGTTGGGTTTGCTTAAGCTTGCCTTGCGAAAAAAAAACGCAAACCCCGCTCATCACGAACTCGGATACCTCCTGCGCCTCGACCTGTTGTTTCCGACGTTTTATTTCATTCATAAGAGTTTGTGTCAACACCTGCTACCAGCTAGCTAGCAATGGAGCCCGCTTCGCCTGGAATAGCTAGCAAACATTTCCAGCGCTGTAGAAGTTGTGTTTATTACGCTCTTGTCCGGGAAAATCTTCACAATCCGGAGTTCCAATGCGGCAATTGTTTTCAGAATACAATTCTGAAATAACTTGTCGGGAAAACGCAAATTCAAACTTTCTCGTTCTCAACTCCTGTGGCTGGACGCCGCTCGGGCTTGATGGATGTATCCTCGCCTTGTCATCCGTCCCTATCCGAATGTGCTACCTGGAACTTGCCTGCCAAGGAAGTTGTCTCCATCTACTTCTCCTCCTCCATCTTGTAATGAAGTAGACAGAGAACAGCATGAGGATTGTTCCAATCAGCACTCGTCCCATGTCACAAGTCGTGGAAAGCGAAGGCAGCGGCATTCTTCTAAGCGGACTGGAGTGTCTGCGAGAGGTCCGGAGCAGATTGACATGAGGAATAGTTTTGCCGCCCTGGTGCCTGATGATGTAATGGGCAGTTCAATGGTGAGAAATGTCTCAGTCCCTGAAGCAAAAACGTTTGCTGTCCAGGAGCACGATTACAGGACCTCAATAAGCTGCTCCCAAACATTAGAAACCTGCATCAGGAAATTGAGTACATCATAGTTAATGTGGGATTCAATGACATTATGAAGGGCAGCTCAGAACAGCTGAATATGGATTTTAAATAACTTTTTGGGTCTCTGCTTGACACCAACAAATGCCCCACAATATCTGGCCTTTTGCCCTCCCTAAATTGTGGCATTGAACATTTCAGCAGACTTTTAGCCCTCCATAACTGGCTACGTGACTACTGCAGCTCTGTGGGTGTAACATTTATTCCCAATTTTGATACCTTTTGGAAACAAAGCTTGTTTTATAAAGAGGATGGGATCCACCTAAATCATTTGGGTTGCTGGATCCATTCACATCATTATAAGGCTGCATTGAGACAATGACTTATCAATGACCCAAGCCCAACTCAGTTAATCTCTACCACTGTGTCGCAGATGACAGTCATATTCTGACAATCTCTGAAACTCACTTAGATAATACCTATGATGATACAGTGGTAGCAATACAGTCATAACATCTACAGAAAATACAGAAATGACAATGGTGGAGGTGTTGCCGTTTATATTTAGAACCACATTCTTGTAAAGCTTAGACAATGTCATGTTAAATATTGTTGAAGTAATATGGCTACAGGTTCATCTGCCTCACCAAAAGCCCATTCTTGTGGGAAGCTGCTATAGACCACCACGTGCTAACAGTCAGTATCTGGATAACATGTGTGAAATGTAGGGCTGACCACAATTGGCTGACTGGTCGATTGTTTGGTCGTTTGGCTGTTGGTCGACCGAGATTGTTTTAGTCAAGCAGTAACAAATACATATATACAGTTGAAGTCGGAAGTTTACATACACTTAGGTTGGAGTCATTAAAACTCATTTTTCAACCACTCCACAAATTTCTTGTTAACAAACTATAGTTTTGGCAAGACAGTTAGGACATCTACTTTGTGCACGACACAAGTAATTTTTTCAACAATTATTTACAGACAGATTATTTCACTGTATCACAATTCCAGCAGGTCAAAATTTTACATACACTAAGTTGACTGTTCCAAATAGATGGCTTGGAAGCTTCTGATAGGCTAATTGACATCATTTGAGTCAATTGGAGGTGTGCCTGTGGATGTATTTCAAGGCCTACCTTCAAACTCAGTGCCTCTTTGCTTGACATCATGGGAAAATCAAAAGAAATCAGCCTCAGACCTCAGAAAAGAAATTGTAGACCTCCACAAGTCTGGGTCATCCTTGGGAGCAATTTCCAAACGCCTGCAGTTACCACGTTCATCTGTACAAACAATAGTACGCAAGTATAAACACCATGGGACCACGCAGCTGTCATACCGCTCAGGAAGGAGACGCGTTCTGTCTCCTAGAGATGAACGTACTTTGGTGCGAAAAGTGCAAATCAATCCCAGAACAGCAAAAGGACCGTGTGAAGATGCTGGAGGAAACAGGTACAAAAGTATCTATATCCACAGTAAAACGAGTCCTATATCGACATAACCTGAAAGGCCGCTCAGCCAGGAAGAAGCCACTGCTCCAAAACCGTCATAAAAAAGCTAGACTAGATGGAGGGTGTGACGCAATTGCGAAGCCTCCAGAGGCATGCAGAGGCCAAATCGAGCTCTGTAGATCATCGCCAAGCGCTTCCCAATTTTTTTTTTTTTACAATATGGAGGGCTTTGTATAGCTCCACAACATGATTGGTTGACGGCAGAATGTGCTCTCTCCCGACTATTTGTGCTCATTCATTGTTTCATTGTGTGAATTATTTTTGTTGATTGTTAGTGTATATCAGTTCCCCATTACATAGATCACCAGTAGTACATTTACCGTTAATTTCTATAATTTCTAATCCAGAATATTTGTTACTTTGGTTACGGTAATTTATTTTAAAGCATTCAATATTATTATTCCAGTCTTCCCGTTATCATTGTGGACACATTGTTTGCAGAGCGCACAACCTATGCTACACACAAATTTTGGTTTATTTCATTCCATTTACGAGTTGTCAATTCAGTCATTGTCTTTTGTTTGAGCGCTCCTGTCAATGTTAAAAGTAAGGACCCGCACGCATAGAAATAGGCCTTTAGGCTACCTGTCCTGGGCGCAAATGTAGGCATATAAATGTGCCTATTTGGGGATCTGATAGTATTTCTGTTAGGCTCAGCGCACCACCACTAATAACCTGTTGAGCTCCCAAAGTAATGTTTTCTTCACCTCAAACAGCAAGCAAACAAAGTCTGTTTTAACATCCATTGAGAATGACAATAGTTCCTCAATGTATTTGAAACATCTTTCCAGCTCTCTCCCTTTTGATAACCACTCAGCTTGAAAGGGGAAAATGTAATGCTCTAATCCTGTGGAAACAGACCTACCTGATTACTTATTTTCAGTGCTTGACTTGGACTAAAATAGGTTCCGGTACTCATTTTGGCTGCTGGTACTGTTAATATTTAGGTGCAGGAGCTCCACAATACTTTTGAGCTTGAGGAGCTCAAGGAGTAGAACATTTGGCGCCGCTGGAAGATGGCCCCTGGAGGGGATGGCTGCCGTTATATTGGTTCTTAACCAACTGTGGTATTCTGTTAGTTTTTTTGCATTGTTTGTAACTTATTTTGTACATAATGTTGCTGCTACTGTCTCTTATGACCGAAAAGAGCTTCTGGACATCAGAACAGCGATTACTCACCTTGAATTGGACTAATCATTTTTCTTTAATGAGTCGGACGGAAGGGTATACTCCAAACACTCGAACAGGCCCTCGTCGCTATCATTCGCAGGAGAAAGAAATTGAGATTTCGCGGAAAGAGATCAGGGTGCCTTGTGAGGATCAGGCGACGAGTGGCTAATCTGCCTTTGCAATCTGTACTGTTAGCTAACGTTCAATTGCTGGGAAATAAATGGGACGAACTAAAAGCACGTATATCTTATCAACGGGACATTAAAAACTGTAATATCTTTTGTTTCACTGAGTCGTGGCTGAACGACAACATTACTAACATACAGCTGGCGGGTTATATACTCTAATCGGCAGGATAGAACAGCACTCTCTGGTAAGACATGGGGCGGTGGCCTATGTATATTTGTTAACAGCTGGTGCACGATATCTAATGAGGTCTCAAGGTTTTGCTCACCTGAGATAGAGTATCTCATGATAAGCTGTAGACCACACTATCTACCTAGAGAATTGATCTGTATTTTTCGTAGCTGTCTACATACCACCACACCACGCTGGCACTAAAACCTCACACAATGAGCTGTATACAGCCATAAGCAAACAGGAAAACGCTCATCCAGAGGCAGCACTCCTAGTGACAGGGGACTTTAATGCAGGGAAACTTAAATCAGTTTTACCTCATTTCTATCAGTATGTTAAATGTGCAACCAGAGGGAAAAAAAATCTCTAGACCACCTTTACTCCACACACAGAGACGCATACAAAGCTCTCCCTCGCCCTCCATTTGGCGAATCTGACTATAACTCTATCCTTCTAATTCCTGCTTACAAGCAAAAATTAAAGCAGGGAGCACCAGTGACTCAGTCTATAAAAAAGTGGTGAGATGAAGCAGATGCAAAACTACAGGACTGTTTTGCTAGCACAGACTGGAATATGTTCTGGGATTCTTCGGATGGCATTGAGGAGTACATTACATCAGTCACTGGCTTCATCAATAAGTGCATTGATGATGTCGTTCTCACAGTAACTGTACGTACATACTCCAACCAGAAGTCATGGATTACAGGCAACATTCGCACTGAGGTAAAGGATAGAGCTGCCGCTTTTAAGGAGCGGGACTCTAACCCGGAAGCTTATAAGAAATCCCGCTATGCCCTCCGACGAACCATCAAACAGGCAAAGCGTCAATACAGGACTAAGATTGAATCGTACTACACCGGCTCCGACACTCGTCGGATGTGGCAGTGCTTGCAAACTATTACAGACTACAAAGGGAAGCACAGCCGAGAACTGCCCAGTGACACGAGCCTATCAGACGAGCTAAACAACTTATATGCTCGCTTAGAGGCAAGTAACACTGAGACATGCATGAGAGCATCAGCTTTTCCGGACGACTGTGTGATCACACTCTCCGCAGACGATGTGAGTAAGACCCTTAAACAGGTAAACATTCACCAGGATGTGTACTCCGAGCATGCGCTAACCAACTGGCAAGTGTCTTCACTGACATTTTCAACCTTTCCCTGTCTGCGTCTGTAATACCAACATGTTTCAAGCAGACCACCATAGTCCCTGTGCCCAAGAACACTGAGGTAACCTGCCTAAATGACTACAGACCCGTAGCACTCACGTCTGTAGTGCTTTGAAAGGCTGGTCACGGCTCACATAAACACCATTATCCCAGAAACCATAGACCCACTCCAATTTGCATACCGCCCCAACAGAACCATAGATGATGCAATCTCTATTGCACTCCACACTGCCCTTTCACACCTGGACAAAAGGAACACCTATGTGAAAACGCTATTCATTGACTACAGCTCAGCATTCAACACCATGGTGCCCTTAAAGCTCATCACTAAGCTAAGGACCCTGGGACTGAACACCTCCCTCTGCAACTGGATACTGGACTTCCTGACGGGCCGCCCCCAGGTGGTAAGGGTAGGTAACAACACATCCGCCATGCTGATCCTCAACACGGGAGTCCCTCAGGGGTGCGTGCTCAGTCCCCTCCTGTACTTCCTGTTCACTCATGACTGCATGGCCAGGCACAACTCCAACACCATCATTAAGTTTTCCGATGTCAACAGTGGTAGGCCTGATCACCGACAACGGTGAGACATATATAGGGAGGAGTCCAGAGACCTGACCGTGTGGTGCAAGAACAACAACCTCTCCCTCAACGTGATCAAGACAAAGAAGATGATTGTGGACTACAGGAAAAGGAGGACCGAGCACGCCCCCATTCTCATCGATGGGTTGTAGTGGAGCAGGTTGAGAACTTCAAGTTCCTTGGCGTCCTCATCACCAACAAACTAACATGGTCCAAAGCACACCAAGACAGTCGTGAAGAGGGCATGACAAAACCTATTCCCCGTCAGGAGACTGAATATATTTGGCATGGGTCCTCAGATCCTCAAAAGGTTTTACAGCTGCACCATCGAGTGCATCCTGACGGGTTGCTTGACTGCTTGGTATGGCAACTGCTCGGCCTCTGACCACAAAGCACTACAGAGGGTAGTGCATACGGCCCAGTACACCACTGTGGCCAAGATTCCTGCCATCCAGGACCTCTTTACCAGGCGGTGTCAGAGGAAGGCTCTAAAAATTGTCAAAGACTTCAGCCACCCTAGTCATAGACTGTTCTCTCTGCTACCGCACGGCAAGCGGTACCAGAGCGCCAAGTCTAGGTCCAAGAGGCTTCTAAACAGCTTTTATCCCCAAGCCATAAGACTCCTGAACATCTAATCAAATGGCTACCCAGACTATTTGCATTGCCCCCCCCCCCTTCTACACTGCTGCTACTCTCTGTTATTATCTATGCAAAGTCACTTTAATAACTCTACCTACATGTACATATTGACTCTGTACCGGTACCCCCTGTATATAGCCCCACTATCGTTATTTACTGCTGCTCTTTAATTATTTGTTATTCTTATCTCACTTTTTTGGGGGTATTTTCTTAAAACTGCATTGTTGGTTAAGGGCTTGTAAGTAAGCATTTCACTGTAAGGTCTACACCTGTTGTATTCGGCGCATGTGACAAATAAAATGTGATTTGATTTGATTTGAGGTGCCGGTACTCAGCTCCGGTGAGCTCCTGCCCATGTCAAGCACTGCATCCTATCAACCTAAGTTAATAGTTGATACAATGTTTCAAGTTTGTTGGAGACAAACCATGTGTAGCCAATGTGATTTATAGGTTATTCATTTTAAAAATCAGGATATTTTCTACCTGCAGGCTGCAATGTTTTTATTTTTTGGCTTTATGTAGGCTATTTTGACATAGCAATAGAAGTTACTTTTTAGGTTTGTATCACTTTCATGTAGATTTGGATAGAATTTTGATTAACCAGATCACAATGATTTTGAGATATGAAGACTTTATTATAAATAAAATGAAACTGTTTCACGAAAATGTGCATATGAAAACCATAACTGGCATGCAGATCGGTAGAAATGGTAAGATAAATTGCCATTCCACATGAGAAAGGTTGGCGACTCCAGCAACTTCAGGAGAGTAAATGCAGAATCTGCAAAAGCCAGCAGGAGGAGAATAGTTGGGTCAGGTTAATTCTTAAAAATTCTGGTTATCTAGATCTCTGGTGCGCTCTAGGCCTTTGTCTTACTTCATCATGCCGTAAGCTTAAAGCATCAGACAAGCTCAAAGATTTTATTAAAACACATAGGGTGTGTCTACATATGGAAAAATGCATGTTTAAAAATGTCAAAGAACAGACGACTTCCGGTCGCCCAAGATTTGTTTAAGTCGGGGAGAGGCCTTGTGAAATGCTTGTTAATGTTCAGTGCATTCGGAAAGTATTCAGAACCCTTGACTTACTCCATATTTTGTATAATTGACACATAATAACATAGCAAAAACAGGATTACATTTTTTTGGTAAATTCAATTGATTGGATATGATTTGGAAAAACACACACCTGTCTATATAAGGTCCCACAGTTAACAGTGCATGTCAGAGCAAAAACCAAGCCATGAGGTTGAAGGAATTGTCCGTAGCGCTCCGAGACAGGATTGTGCCGAGGCAGAGATCTGGGGAAGGGTACCAAGTTTGGAACCACCAAGAATCTTTCTAGAGCTGGCCGCCGGGCCAAACTGAGCAATCGGGGGAGAAGGGCCTTGGTCAGGGCCTTGGTCAATTAGTAAAATCAGTCACACTATGAAATGCTACCAAATAAACCACAATTTATTCATAATACTGTGAATATATAGTTTCACAGACATATTGTTGCATTTTTATATAAAACAGTTTTTATATAAAAACAGTCTGCACACCACCAAGGTGAATTGGTTTGGTCTTGACTCTTGGTTGACAAGGGGGGGGGGGGTTCGCCCAGGGAGCCATACAAGCTAGAATCGCCAATGGTAATGAGGAGCAACCAGCCGCTGCACTTGACACACTTATGAAATTGCTTATTACGGTTAATAATAAGCATGCACCCATTAAGACAATTACTGTAAAACTGAGGTACTGAAAAATGGTATGGTTGAGAGGGATGAGGCAATAGGAAAGGCAAATATGTCTGGCTGCACAACCAATTGGCAAATATACTGCAAATTGAGAATTCATGTGACTAAACTGAATAAAAAGAAGATACTATACTATGAAACAAAGCTAAAATTATATAAAGAATGATAGTAAAAAGCTTTGGAGCACTTTAAATAACATTCTGGGCAAGAAAGGCAAACTTGGCTCCATCATTCATTGAATCAGATGGCTCATTCATCACAAAACCCACTGATATTGCCAATTACTTGAATGATCTTTTCATTGGCAAGATTAGCAAATTTAGGCATGACATGCAGGCAACAAACGCTGACTCTACACGTCCTAGTACAACTGATCAAATTATGAAGTACAAGCATTGTCATTTTGAATTCCATAAAGTGAGTGTGGAAGAGGTGAAAAAAGTATTGTCGTCTATCAACAATGACAAGCCACTGGAGTCTAACAACTGGAATGGAAAATTACTGAGGATAATAGCAGACAATTTGACACTCCTATTTGCCATATCTCAAATCAAATCAAATGTTATTTTATCAATCTAAGCCTACTAGAAAGTGTGTGCCCTCAGGCCTGGAGGGAAGCAAAAGCAATTATGCTACCCAAGAATAGTAAAGCCCCCTTTACTGGCTCAAATAGCCAACGAATCAGCCTGTAACTAACCATTAGTAAACTTTTAGGGTAAAAGGGTGTTTGACCAGATACAAAGCTATTTTACTGTAAACAAATTGACAACAGACTTTCAGCATGCTTATAGGGAAGGACATTCAACAAGCATAATTTGATCAGTTGTACTTGGATGTGTACTTACACAAATGACTGATGATTGCGAGAAATTTATTATAAAAAGATTGTGGGGGCTGTTGTGTTAGACTTCAGTGCGGCTTTTGACATTAATTGATCATAGTCTGCTGATGGAAAAACTTATGTTATGGCTTTACACCTGCTATATTGTGGACAAAGAGTTACCTGTCTAACAGAACACATAGGGTGTTTTTTAATGGAAGCCACTCCAACATAATCCAGGTAGAATCAGGAATTCCCCCAGGCAGCTGTCTAGGCCCCTTACTTTTTAAAAATCTTCACTAATGACATGCTACTGGCCTTTGAGTAAAGCCAGTGTGTCTATATATGTGGATGACTCAACACTATACACGTCAGCTAATACAGCGAGTGAAATCACTGCAACACTTAACAAAGAGCTGCAGTTAATTTCAGAATGGATCGCAAGGGATAAGTTAGTCCTAAATATTTCAAAAACTAAAAGCATTGTATTTGGGAAGAATCATTCACTAAACCCTAAACCTAAACTAAATCTTGTAATAAATAATGTGGAAATTGAACAAGTTGAAGGGACTAAACTGCTTGGAGTTACCTTGGATTGTAAACTATCATGGTCAAAACATGTTGATACAACAGTAGCTAAGATGGGGAGAAGTCTGTTCATAATAAAGCACTGCTCTTCCTTTCTAACAACACTATTAACAAGGCAGGTCCCACACGCTCTAGTTTTGTCGCACCTGGTCTACTGTTCAGTCGTGTGGTCAGGTTCCACAAAGGGACCTCTGCAAATTACAATTGGCTCAGAACAGGGCAGCACGGCTGGCTCTTAAATCTACACGGAGAGCTAACATAAATAATATGCATGTACAGTGCTGAGAAAAAGTATTTGCCCCCTTCCTGATTTCTTATTTTTTTTGCACATTTGTCACACTTAAATGTTTCAGATGGTTGTGCCACCCTCAGCAGCAACAACTGCTGTAATATTTAAATTTGTGTGATGATCTGAAACATTTAAGTGTGACAAATGTGCAAAAAAATAAGAAATCAGGAAGGGGGCAAATACTTTTTCCCAGCACTGTACATCTCTAATAGCTGAAAGTGGAGGAGAGATTGATTTTAACACTACTTGTTTTTGTAAGAAGTGGTGACATGCTGAATGTGCCGAGGTGTCCGTTTAAACTACTAGCACACAGCTCGGACACCCATGCATACCCCACAAGACATGCCACCAGAGGTCTCTTCACAATCCCCAAGTCAAGAACAGACTATGGGAGGTGCACAGTACAACATAGAGCCATGGCTACATGGAACTCTATTCTACATCAGGTAACTGATGCAAGCAGTAGAATCAGATAAAAATACACCTTATGGAAAAGCGGGGACTATGAAGAGACACACATGTACACATGGATTTTATATTTTAGATATGTGATAGTAGAGTAGTTGCCTGAGGGAACACACTTAATCTGTTGTGAAAAGTGATATGAAATGTAATGTCATGTAATATTTTAAAATTGTATATAACTGCCTTAAATGTTGCTGGACACCAGGCAGCAGCTAATGGGGATCCCTAATACATACAAATACAGCTCTGGCACTAAAGCAAATGCAGGCTAAACCAAATGCTTAAAAAGCATTTGAAATATGTCAAATAGTATTTGAACCCAGGTCTGGTTCCCACAGAAGACTGGGGACTATTGACTAACTACTAAACATACTTATCTGCTGGATCAGAGGTCTTAATATAGGGCAGATAAAGACAGGGCCTTTGTTCCACATGTGTGGGGGTGGAGAGGTTTACAGGTGTGCTGGGTTGTGTTCTCTAATAACAACATCAGACCTGCCTGGTTTACCGCTGTTTTAGTCTCTACTCCGGATTAAACATTCTGACATGGCATAAGGGAGGATGTGTGTGTGGAGGCTGTTGTTGGATCAGGAGAGGAGTCAAATACCACTCTCACATATAAAATCAATAAGATGAGCTCATGTGGGAATCCCTGATCAGCATGAAGACACACAGGCCTGAGGCTCTGGTATGGAGGGGTGAAGTGGCTCTCCGGGGCCAAGGGGAAGTGCGCCCTGCACCTCTCTAGGCCCAACGACATGCCCCCTTTGTCCCTCCCTCCCTCCCTCCCTCACTCCATCCATCCCTCCCTCCTAAACCACCTAAGGCAGATTGACTGTCATTCTGAAGGAGCTTTTAGCCAACAGGTTATGAATATATAGCCAACAGGTTATGAATATATTTAGAACACCAGAGCACCATACTATAACAGGAAGAAGAACTGTTGACTACGTTCATAGAACTACTTGAACCATGTTGTTATAACAAACTGACTCAAATTGAATTTCTCAGCCTACTGCCTTCCTTAGAAAATGAACAGGAACATTATTATAAAAGATATCAGAGACTCTGAGCCAATGAGTATCAAGGAGCAGATCATGTTGTGGTTTTCCCTGTTAAATCCCCAACTGTATATCAAAATGTAATTAGTGCACGCCTCGTGTATAATCCATGAGGTGGCCGATCAATATCCTCATTCATTCTGACTGAGCTTCATTCTGCACAACACAAGGCATCATCCCCCCGCCAGACCGACAGAGGCATGAAGAATATCATCAGCAAAAGGTATCTCCCTCCTCAACATTGCTCTCAGGCAGGCTAGCTATTGCCTCGTGACTGCAAACAGCATAAAGCAGGGAAGAAAGGTCCTCCATTTTAACACTGAGCTGCCTGGGAGGCAGAGTGGATTCATAACACTACTGGTGTGTGACTGCTCTGTCTAACCTGCAGGCTAACTCACACTGTGTTCTCACCACGCAAGCAAAGCAACAGCCATTAAAGCCCTAATGACAACACACGCCAGTTTAATTATGTAGAAAATGTCACAGAGGAAGGATTGTACTTTCCCCACAGCCATGGCTGGTTTTACTCCCACTTCTGCTTAATTGTCTGATTAAAGCATTTCAATCTCATTAGAGATGAAAAAACAAACGCTGGAGACACTTATCATACCTCCGTCATCTGAAATGCCACTATCATTTATGATTTATTAGCCTACACGTTCAATATTATAAAGCGAGAAAAACGTATAGTTATACCTATGAGTGAGTATTGCCATTTTATTTCTCTATGTCACTGTTGTAGTCTTTTTGCCACCACTCACAACAGCACACCATCTTGAGACCTGTGCCAAGGTGAGCTAAAGCGGAGTTAAGTAGGAAGTCGATGTGAGGGCAGGACCTGGGGTTCCCTCGGTGGATGTGGCATTGGGCCAAGTCGCTCCTGTCTCAAGCACTGGCAAGCTATAGTCCTTCCTTATCGGAAGACCACATGAATAAAACTAGCACAGGGAACTGACTAAATAGGTGTCATCTAACCAGTGGAAGGACCGGTCAGAAACATCCCAGGGACCGGTGTTGGTCCACAGACCGGAGGTTGAGAAATAGTTCTAATCCACAGAGCCAGGTCAGGGGGCCTTGTCTCATCTGCTGTTCCCATCTGCCACCACACCTAAGCTGGGGGTCCTGTCATGCCAGCGGCCCCCTGCGGCCAGCTGTCCTCCCATTCCCCGGTCTCCCTGTCCCCCCTACCGGGACCTCTTCTTAGACTCAGTCCCACCTAACCACTTGACACAACAACACAAGCCAACAGGACCCTGAACAGTTTCTCTCCCCAAGCCATGACTGCTAAATAGTTAGTTAAATAGTTAACCAAATAGCTACCCGGACTATCTGCACTGACCCTTTTTGAACTAACTTTTTTTGACATCACATACGCTGCTGCTACTGTTTATTATCAATCCTGCTGCCTAGTCACTTTATTACTAGTTATATGTACATATCTACCTCAATTACCTCGTATCTCTGCACATCGACTTTGTACTGGTGCCTCGTGTATATAGCGAAGTTACCATTACTTATTGTATATTTATTTTTACTTTTCTATTATTTCTCTATTTACTTTCTCTCTGCATTGTTGGGAAGGGCCCATAAGAATTTCACTGTTAGTCTACACCTGTTGTTAACGAAGCATTTGACGAATAACATTTTATTTTATTTGATGCCCCATTGCCAATAAATGCTTCCAATCCGCCCCAACCAATTTTTTGATGTTTACATTTGAGACAGTGCTTTGGAACACCAGGTGTGGGTTCTGATTCCTCAGCATTAATTCCTGTGTATACCCCTCCAGTGGGAGTGTCCATTATACATTAAAGGATTTAAAGCAAACTCAACCTGGTGGGTTCCAAGAATGAATTAGACTAGTCCCTGATTGGTTAATATATATTGTCAGCACCTGGATCCTTACCCTGCACTGAGGTCTCTCCAACACATCATTACCTCAGTCAATCACTTAAGCCCAAGTTAAGCTTAAGCTAATTGCTCAGCTGGTTTGTGTGGCTAGTACAAAGCTAGTACATAAATCAGCAAAGCCAGGGGTTATGTCTGAAATGGCACCCTATTCTCTATATTAGTGCACTACTTTTGACCAGACACCTATCCTATGGGCCCTTGTCAAATGTAATGCACTATATAGGGAATATGGTGCCCTTTCCCACCAGGATCAGGGTTGCATGGAGTCAGGGTTGCTTTAGGAAGTGTTTTGTTCTCATAGGAGGCAGCTGCAATGCTGTAGCAGCAACTCCTGACCTGAGCTATACACCTGGCAACTTTAAATACTGCCAAGCCATCTGAAAAGACAAAGTAAAGTTCCAATCGAACCATCAAACACATTAGCTAGCTAGGCAGCTCTGCCCTGAATACAAAGCATGATGAAAGACTAATAGGGGGTAACCTAGGCCTAATTTTTAAGCATTCTGCACATATTCTCACCTGTGCATTCTCAATTTGTGATACCCTAGGTATTAGTGAACAGTGATGAAATAATATGCTTAGCGATTGGGGACAGCAGACAGGCCTAGTCAGAGATAAACAGCACAACCCTAAATGATATCATTACAGAGGAGGAAGAGAGAGATAAACCCAGAAGAATCAGAGGCTTTGAATTGCTAAACACTTACCAGATGAATCCCGTCTCCTAGAAGAATTGCTCTGTCACGAAACGAAATACAAGACTTAACATGCAGGAGATGTTTTAACATAATGTAACAAAGGAACAAAAGAAGAAACACAGAATGATTTCCCATCCCTAAAATAAGGGGAAACCAGAGGAAAAATGTGCATGTTGCTTGCCACTAACGCCATGTACAATGCTTCTGACTGAAAACTATTTTGGATGGAGAATCCATTTGAGAGGAGAGAGAGTAGTACAACTCCTGTCTGAGGTGCTCCAGCAGTATTACACTGTAACTACACAGTAATTACGCTGTACTTGCCTTTGTAAGTGGTTTCAATGTCGTGTGTATTATTGAAAGGGACAGGGTAAAGCTTATTTTTTAGGTGTCTGTGTGTGACAGAGAGAGAAAACGATCAGAAGATAGAGAGAGAGAAATGTAGAGAACGAAAGGGGGTGAGAGAGACACTGAACAAATATTGGCCATCCACTTGTGTCTACTTAGTCCATGTGTAAGCTCTTCTCTCAATGCACCCTCACAGCCATGGCAGTGGCCTAACACAGCATAACACTGCAGCTGCACTCAATGAAAAACATGAATACCATACTCCACACACTGGGTGCAGGCAATCCCAAGGTATCTTGATCTTCATCTAAACTCATTCCTTCATATCTCCAGTATACCTCTACGAGATGTATGGTTGTAGGGGATATTAAGAGAACAGGAGTCGTCTCCAGGGCACCCTCAGTCCCAGCCCAAGTGAATAAAGTAGCTTGTGATTTATACTGGCATAACCTCCCTGTTTTCCGTTATGGGCTATTTACTCTGAGACCAGGGGTCAGTCTGAACTAGCCTGGTGATGGGTTTTCCAGTCTGCTGTGTAGTGTGAAGGGTTAGTGGGGGTGTGGACGGGTTAGTGGGGGTGTGTGGACGATGGTTCGATGGGATGGTGATGGTCGATAGAAACAATTCTATGCAAAAACAAAAAAACACTACACTAAAACCATTCTGTGCTGGGGGATTGGAGGGACGCCATGTGCGACTGACGTGTTTTCCGTTTGCTCCCGTGGTATTTTTAAAGTTTATGTGAATTTTGCAGCAGAACCGTATTTATTTTCATATATTATTTTGGTGATCCCTTCCCGTAAAAACCAAGACTACTTTACTTCCAAATGTCAGCATGTCGACGAAACATAAGGCCAAAAGCATGACTTTGAGAAAACCCGGCCTACAAGACACACTCTCATCACCGCCCTCTCCTGAGCCTGACGGCCCGGGGACTGACACTTTACCCGGGGGGGCGGCTTGGCCTGGCGGCGCTGAAATGAACATTCGAGGCCATCAAACTACTACGCTCTGAGATAGTTGAAATGAAAACGGAGGTGGTTGCTACGATTGAGGCCCGAATAAAGGAGGTTTCTGATACTTTAAAAGCAGATCTAACCATCCTGCGGAACGAGACGGTGCCAGCAATCACATCACTCAAAACAACAACGGTGTCGCACACTACAAGGATTGCAGCACTGGAGACCTCCGCTACAAATGTCTCCGACTTAACTACATCCCTGGAGGCTGACGTGAAACGCCTAGCTGCGGATTTGAAAAAGGTGAAGGAGAGCTGTGTAAGTTTAGAGGGATTCTCTCGCCGCAACAACCTGAGACTTGTATCAGTCCCAGAGTCAGCGGAAATGCCTCGCGCCACGGATTTAGTTTCTGGGCTGCTGAAGGATGTTCTTGCCTTAGATGAAAAACCCCTGATTGATCGTGCCCACCGGTCGCTGCGCCCAAAGCCCCGGGATGGGGAGAGGCCCCGTGACATAATTCTTCGAGTGCACTTTTTCCATGAGAAGATGGAGATTCTCCGACGAGCCCCCAATACCACTCTGAGCTTTCAAGGACAGAGCTTCTCCATCTACCAGGACTACTCCCCCACTGTTTCCAGGCAGCGCGCAGCTTTCGGACAGGCCAAACGACTATTTCGGGACCATCCAGGTGTGAAGTACGGACTGCGAATCCCGGCCCGTTTATGGCTATCTCATGATGGTAAAGACTACACATTTGAATCTCCGGATGAGGCTCTCTCTCACATTCAACGTCACATCAAGAAGTCTTGAACTTGCTCATAGTTCAGCAACTGTTGCTTGCGAACTGTGGATAGTAAGTAACCCACCTGTGGTACAATTAAGTTTAGCTATAACATGCTAATTTTGTATAGTTGGGGAGTTGGCGAACCCATTCAGGCTTATTTGATGTGATCTAATGTTTTGATCATCTAGTGTGCTTGCCTTACAAGCATTCAGTCATTTTAATTTCATTGTATTGAGGTTTTAGTTTACTCCTGTGTTTCTAGGCGGTCTCGCTCACCTATTCAGTTTGTTTACATAGTGTCTCAGTGACTCAAAATATTCTTGGTTATTTGTTTACTGCATCCGTTTGCATTGACCCAGTAAACAGTAAATGCTTCCCGAGGCGACACGTTTTTTGGGGTCTTCACTTAAATTGTAAAAGTTCTGAGCGTCATTTATGCCCAGCAAGCGCTCAACGTTGCGCACACGTAGTTTTTTGGTCTTGGTTGTAAGCTGTCTCAGCATTCAACTAGACAACTATTATAATAATTATTATTATTATTATTTTTGATTGTCTTACTACGATATGATAGGTTTTCGGCTGAGAGCCTTTATACATTTTATTTATTTTCTTTATTTTCTCTCTCAAATGCCTGTTATAAGACTGGGAATATAATTATATACATCTACAAGTGGTGCTTTTGTAATTTCGTTTGCACAAGGGATTCACTTTTATATTTTTTATTTCAAAAATGATTATCTCTTTTTGCTGTTTGATCCACTAACAAAACGCGACTTTAAAGAGCGGGACTGTGGGTTTAGGTTTAAGACCGCACTCTCACAGACATACTGTGCGAAGAGAACATGTTCTATTTAGGCTTGTACCTCGTTTGGGGAGGTATTGTCTGGGATGGGGGGAGGGGGTGGGGGAGGGGTTGAATTGTTCAGTTCTAATGTTGTCATTCTGTCTTTTTCTGTACTTTTTCCAAACATCTACCACCGTACATTATTACTCTGAGACAAGTTATTCTGGGGTTTTTGGGCGCTCATTGCTTTTCCATTCTATGCTCTAATGACAGGGTTGTATAACGGGAATGCCCAGAGGGGCCGAAACAATGCGATCAAGTAATTTCGTGGAACATCAAAGGGGTTAATAACCCAGTGAAGCGTAAGAGGGTGTTGACACACTTAAAGGGTTTGAATGCAAATGTTGCATTTCTACAAGAGACTCACTTGAGGACTGGTGAGCATTTTAGGATGCGTAGGGACTGGGTTGGTCAAGTGTCCACTTTAACTTTCATAGTAAATCAAGAGGGGCTGCCATTTTGGTTGATAAAGCTACTCCCTTTGTAGCTTCTGAGGTTATCGCTGATCCTAAGGGACGATACGTCATAGTAACCGGTAAACTGTTTTCTACCCCTCTTGTTTTGGCTAGTGTTTATGCTCCCAATTGGGATGACACAAGTTTAATTTCTTCCTTTTTGTCTGCTATACCCAATTTAGATTCTCATTTGTTGATTTTAGGGGGGGATTTCAACTGCAAAATGTCCTCACGAACAACTACAGGCCCATCTAAATGTGCCCTACTTATTCAAGCCTTTCTTCAGAAATATGCCATGTTTGAGGTCTGGCGTTTCCTACATCCTACAGATAGACAGTATTCCTTTTATTCTCATGTTCATCAAACATACTCCCGGATTGATTACTTCTTTTTGGACAAAAAACTTCTGCCTAACCTTCGGCAGTGTACTTACAAGAGTATTGTTATTTCTGACCATTCACCATTAGTGCTTCAACTAGAGTTTCCCCAGCGACCTCCTATGTGTTATCAATGGCGTCTTAACCCCATTTTACTTTCAGATAAGGAGTTTGTCAATTTCATTTCTTCTGAAATCACCTTATTCCTAGAAACTAATTCAACACCAGGTATGTCCTGCTCTACCATATGGGAGTCTCTCAAAGCATACCTACGTGGCCAAATTATTTCTTATACAGCCAACCAAAACAGAGTTCGCTCTCAGCGACTTCGGGACCTGAGCGAATCCATAGCCACATTGGATGAGAAGTATGCTACGGTTCCTTCCTCTGATCTGCATAAAGAGCGCCAACTACTCCAATCTGAATTTGATGAGCTTTCTACCAGGCAAGCTGAACAGTTACTCTTGCGAGCTCGGTACAGAGTGTATGAACAAGGCGACAAGGCCAGTAAACTCCTTGCACATCAGATCCGTAAATCTGAGGCCTCACGTTTAATCCCACAAATAAGGACCCCGTCTGGTGCCACCACAGTTATAAGAGATCAATGATCAATTCAAACAATTTTACTCTGCGCTATACACCCCTGAATCCCCTCAAGACCCTTTGCTGATTGATTCCTTCTTTAATGGCCTGAATATGCCTTCAATTGATACAGACACCCATGACTGTCTAGAAGAAGAATTTACACCTGAGGAGATTGCAACAGCAGTGTCCGCAATGAAAAGTGGTAAATCACCGGGTCCGGATGGTTTTCCAACCGAATTTTACAGGACGTTTTCTGGTCTGCTTTGCCCATTCTTGTCTCGACTATTTGCAGAGTGCCTTAATACCTCAAAGCTACCGCCTAGTCTTTATCAGGCTTCAATTTCATTACTATTAAAGAAAAACAAAGACCCCCTGGAATGTGGATCCTATCGCCCAATCTCGCTTTTAAACTGTGATTACAAAATCCTAGCCAAGCTTTTAGCCATCCGTATGGAAGGCTCGCTGCACCAAGTAATACACTCTGACCAGACTGGCTTTGTGAGAAATAGGCATTTGTTTTTCAATATTAGGCGCCTTATGAATATACTGTACTCCCCAGCGTCGGAGGACCCAGAGGTGGTGGTCTCACTTGATGCAGAAAAAGCGTTTGACCGCGTTGAGTGGGATTACCTAACAGCTACCCTTTATAGATTTGGCTTTGGCCCCAAATTCATTGCGTGGATAAAGATTCTTTATTTTTCCCCCATGGCTTCGGTACGGACTAACAACTTGTCCTCTGACTATTTTCCCTTGCACCGCGGATCCAGACAGGGTTGTCCACTCTCCCCCTTGTTGTTTGCTTTGGCAATCGAACCTCTCGCCATTGCACTATGCTCTAATGATGCCATTCAAGGAATAATCAGGACAGGCTCAGAGCAGAAAGTCTCGCTATATGCGGATGACCTCCTTTTGTTTATCTCTAACCCTGATACCTCATTGCCACGCGCCTTATCTGTTCTTAAAAGGTTTGGATCAATCTCAGGGTACAAGCTGAATCTAGGCAAGAGTGAGCTTTTTCCTGTAAACAAGGCTGCTTTAAAGTGCTCTTTTACAAGTTCTCAGTTTAGGATTGTCCGGGATCAATTCACCTACTTGGGAGTTAAAGTGACAAGGAAATATTCAAATCTGTTTCAGGAAAACTTGGTTGCTCTAGCAGACAGTTTGAAACAATCTTTTACTTTTTGGAATTCGCTACCTCTTTCTCTTATCAGAAGGATTAATGTCATTAAAATGAGTGTGTTGCCCAAATTTCTATATTTATTTCAATGTTTACCCATTTTTATTCCAAAATCTTTTTTTATTTCACTGGATCAAACATTCATGCATTTTATTTGGGATGGCAAGGTACCACGGATTGGTAGAAAACATTTACAGAAGCCTAAGTCATTGGGGGGTTTAGCTCTACCAAATTTTCAGACATACTATTGGGCTGCAAATTTCAGAGCCCTTCTGTACTGGCTGCAGACTGATCCTACTGGCCCTAGACCACTCTGGGTCCAGATGGAGTCTGAATCGTGTAAACCTGCTGCACTTTCTTCTGTGTTGTGCTCGTCTCTCCAAGTGTCCCTAGGCAAAAGGTGTGTCAACCCAATTGTAAAGCAATCTCTTAAAATTTGGAATCAGTTCCGTTTAGCCTTTGGCCTCCGAGGCTTTTCTCTATCAGGCCCAATCAATCAGAACATTTTATTTCCTCCATCTTTGAATGATGGGGCTTTTGGCATCTGGCACTCACTAGGCCTCTCCTCACTAGCCCAATTATTCTCTGATTATACATTTGCCTCTTTTGCTCAGCTACAGGAAAGGTTCAACCTCCCCCAATCCCACTTTTTCCGCTATCTCCAGACTAGGAACTTTGTCAGAGCTAACACACCTGAATTTCCCCATAGCCCTGCGAATACAGCTATAGAGAGCATCTTGGAGCTGAACAAGCTTCCTAGGGGCGCAATTTCAGATGTATATGCAATCATTCATGACTTACAGAACCCTTCTTTGGTGCCTTTAAAGACTCGATGGGAAAAGGATTTGGGGGAGGAACTTGGGGAAGACACCTGGGAATCTGTGCTGCGCAGGGTGCATTCGTCCTCTTTTAGCACTAGACACAGCCTCATTCAATTCAAGGTGGTTCACCGTATCCACTGGTCTGGGGCCAGACTTGGAAGAATATTCTCTGATTTTGATCCTACCTGTGTCAGATGTAAAATTGAACCAGCCACACTGTTGCATATGTTCTGGGGCTGTCATAAACTGTCAGGTTTCTGGGAATTAATATTTAAATGTTTCTCTGATATATATGACACTGTTATAGATCCCTCTCCCCTTACAGCCCTTTTTGGAGTACTGCCCATAGGTACCCCCCTGTCAAGAATCCAGTCGGACACTGTTGCTTATACAACTCTTTTAGCTAGACGGCTAATACTACAGAACTGGAAGATGGCAGCTCCCCCATCTTATAAATATTGGGTGAGAGATGTGTTGTGCTCTCTGAAACTAGAAAAAATTCAATTCAATTCACGTGGGAACCCCAAACTGTTTAATGAGGCTTGGGCTCCATTCCGGTCTTACTTTAAACAGTCCATCCTCTGATGGCATTCCTATTAAAACCAAAATAAGTCTGTATTTGACCCCCCTGTGACTTAGGGGTTGGATGAGCATTTCTCTGTGTTTTTTCTGTGGTGGGGGTGGGGGGGCATTAAGGTTGATGTGCTTATTGATTGTGACCTGCGGATGCCTTGTTCATCTTGCCCGGGCAGAGACTAAGGTGTGAGCTTGTTTTTCCCAGTTATTTTTAAAAATTTATAAATTTTGTTCACGCCTACATAAAATTATTATTATTCATTTTTTATTTTAAAGCATTGTAAACTTTTTATTTTTGGTCCAGTGGATGGTCGGTCTGTGGCCATGACTGTCTGTGAGTGGTTGCATTTCTCCACCCCATCCCTTGACTGTTTACAGGAACAATGGTGAGGTGTTTGCTCTGTCCCTATACTATAGATTGCCCTTTAACCTTTGTAGCCTTCTGCCTGGTGTGTTTAACTTGTCTAAAGTATGGTATCTTTAAAGCAATTTTTTTTTTTTTATGTATTATTTGTATTTTTTCTAGTTGAGTATATTATTTATATTGCTTTGTCTTGTCTGTGTGTGTAAAACTTAATAAACAGAGTTTTCAAAAAAAACAAAAACATTCTGTGCTAAAAAAAAATCCACACTAAAACCGTTCTGTTAAAACCATTCTACGGGATCAGCTGGCTTTGGCAGACTCACTAATGGACACAGGGTTTAATCAAATCGCAACAAATAATCTGCTCAGACCCCAACCAAGGAGCATCAAAAGTGGTGCTATAAATTCTCAGACAACACAAAGATTCCTTGATGCCCTTCCAGACTCCCTCTGCCTACCCAAGGACGTCAGAGGACAAAAATCAGTTAACCACCTAACTGAGGAACTCAATTTAACCTTGCGCAATACCCTAGATGCAGGTGCACCCCTAAAAACTAAAAACATTTGTCATAATAAACTAGCTCCTTAGTATACAGAAAATACCCGAGCTCTGAAGCAAGCTTCCAGAAAATTGGAATGGAAATGGCGCCACACCAAACCGGAAGTCTTCCGACTAGCTTGGAAAGACAGTACCGTGCAGTATCGAAGAGCCCTCACTGCTGCTCGATCATCCTATTTTCCAACTTAATTGAGGAAAATAAGAACAATCCGAAATGTATTTTTGATACTGTCGCAAAGCTAACTAAAAAGTAGCATTCCCCAAGTGAGGATGGCTTTCACTTCAGCAGTAATACATTCATGAACTTCTTTGAGGAAAAGATCATGATCATTAGAAATCAAATTACGGACTCCTCTTTAAATCTGCGTATTCCTCCAAAGCTCAGCTGTCCTGAGTCTGCACAACTCTGCCAGGACCTAGGATCAAGAGAGACACTCAAGTGTTTTAGTACTATATCTCTTGACACAATGATGAAAATAATCATGGCCTCTATACCTTCAAGCTGCATACTGGACCCTATTCCAACTAAACTACTGAAAGAGCTGCTTCCTGTGCTTGGCCCTCCTATGTTGAACATAATAAATAGCTCTCTATCCACCGGATGTGTACCAAACTCACTAAAAGTGGCAGTAAAAAAGCCTCTTGAAAAAGCCAAACCATGACCCAGAAAATATAAAAAACTATCGGCCTATATCGAATCTTCCATTCCTCTCAAAATTTTTAGAAAAAGCGGCAACTCACTGCCTTCCTGAAGACAAACAATGTATACGAAATGCTTCAGTCTGGTTTTAGACCCCATCATAGCACTGAGACTGCACTTGTGAAGGTGGTAAATGACCTTTTAATGGCGTCAGATCGAGGCTCTGCATCTGTCCTCGTGCTCCTAGACCTTAGTGCTGCCTTTGATACCATCGATCACCACATTCATTTGGAGAGATTGGAAACCCAAAATGGTCTACACGGACAAGTTCTGGCCTGGTTTAGATCTTATCTGTCGGAAAGATATCAGTTTGTCTCTGTGAATGGTTTGTCCTCTAACAAATCAATTGTACATTTCGGTGTTCCTCAAGGTTCCGTTTTAGGACCACTACTGTTTTCACTATATATTTTACCTCTTGGGGATGTCATTCGAAAACATAATGTTAACTTTCACTGCTATGCGGATGACACACAGCTGTACATTTCAATGAAACATGGTGAAGCCCCAAAATTGCCCTCGCTAGAAGCCTGTGTTTCAGACATAAGGAAGTGGATGGCTGCAAACGTTCTACTTTTAAACTCGGACAAAACAGAGATGCTTGTTCTAGGTCCCAAGAAACAAAGAGATTTTCTGTTGAATCTGACAATTAATCTTGATGGTTGTAAAGTCGTCTCAAATAAAACTGAAGGACCTCGGCGTTACTCTGGACCCTGATCTCTCTTTTGACGAACATATCAAGACTGTTTCAAGGACAGCTTTTTTGCCATTTACATAACATTGCAAAAATCAGAAACTTTCTATCCAAAAATGATGCAGAAAAATTAATCCATGCTTTTGTTACTTCTAGGTTAGACTACTGCAATGCTCTACTTTCCGGCTACCCGGATAAAGCACTAAATAAACTTCAGTTAGTGCTAAATACAGCTGCTAGAATCCTGACTAGAACCAAAAACTTTGATCATATTACTCCAGTGCTAGCCTCCTGTTAAGGCAAGGGCTGATTTCAAGGTTTTACTGCTAACCTACAAAGCATTACATGGGCTTGCTCCTACCTATCTCTCCGATTTGGTCCTGCCGTACATACCTACACGTATGCTACGGTCGGTCACAAGACGCAGGCCTCCTAATTGTCCCTAGAATTTCTAAGCAAACAGCTGGAGGCAGGGCTTTCTCCTATAGAGCTCCATTTTTATGGAATGGTCTGCCTACCCATGTGAGAGACGCAGACTCGGTCTCAACTTTTAAGTCTTTACTGAAGACTCATCTCTTCAGTGGGTCATATGATTGAGTGTAGTCTGGCCCAGGAGTGTGAAGGTGAACGGAAAGGCTCTGGAGCAACGAACCGCCCTTGCTGTCTCTTCCTGGCCGGTTCCCCTCTCTCCACTGGGATTCTCTGCCTCTAACCCTATTACAGGGGCTGAGTCACTGGCTTACTGGTGCTCTTTCATGCCGTCCCTAGGAGAGGTGCGTCACTTGAGTGGGTTGAGTTACTGACGTGATCTTCCTGTCTGGGTTGGCGCCCCCCTTTGGGTTGTGCCGTGGCGGAGATCTTTGTGGGCTATACTCGGCCTTGTCTCAGGATGGTAAGTTGGTGGTTGAAGATATCCCTCTAGTGGTGTGGGGGCTGTGCTTTGGCAAAGTAGGTGGGGTTATATCCTTCCTGTTTGGCCCTGTTCGGGGGTATCATCGGATGGGGCCACAGTGTCTCCTGACCCCTCCGGTCTCAGCCTCCAGTATTTATGCTGCAGTAGTTTATGTGTCAGGGGGCTAGGGTCAGTTTGTTATATCTGGAGTACTTCTCCTGTCTTATCCAGTGTCCTGTGTGAATTTAAGTATGCTCTCTCTAATTCTCTCTTTCTTTCTCTCTCTCGGAAGACCTGAGCCCTAGGACCATGCCTCAGGACTACCTGGCATGATGACTCCTTGCTGTCCCCAGTCCACCTGGCCGTTCTGCTGCTCCATTTTCAACTGTTCTGCCTGCGGCTATGGAACCCTGACCTGTTCACCAGACGTGCTACCTGTCCCAGACCTGCTGTTTTCAACTCTCTAGAGACAGCAGTAGCGGTAGAGATACTCTTAATGATCGGCTATGAAAAGCCAACTGACATTTACTCCCGAGGTGCTGACTTGCTGCACCCTCGACAACTACTGTGATTATTATAATTTGACCATGCTGGTCATTTATGAACATTTGAACATCTTGGCCATGTTCTGTTATAATCTCCACCCGGCACAGCCAGAAGAGGACTGGCCACCCCTCATAGCCTGGTTCCTCTCTAGGTTTCTTCCTAGGTTTTGGCCTTTCTAGGCAGTTTTTCCTAGCCACCGTGCTTCTACATCTGCATTGCTTGCTGTTTGGGGTTTTAGGCTGGGTTCCTGTACAGCACTTTGAGATATCAGCTGATGTAAGAAGGGCTATATAAATGAATTTGATTTGATTTTGATTTGATCAAGACTTTAGTAATTGCCTCTAAGAACACACAAGGATTGCAAGCCACATACAGGGACAAATAACACTGGTTGTGGCTCATGTCAGTGTCGTCCGAGTCTCCACCAACCATGTTGATCAAGAAAAGATACAAGCACTCAGCGGCTGATTTAGCTCCCGTCCCTCTGATGTTTAGTCCTCAGTATGAAAGCCTACAGCACTGCAGCTGGTGTGTCAGGATACAGACTGACAGATGACAGACACCACCTCACAGATCTGTTGCAATAGGAAGGGGAGGCAGACTCTGCCACTTGCAACATTGACATACAAGTTCCAGCCCAACCCATCCCCTAGCCAGATGGGCTATTTCAGTGAGGTCACGAAGAGAGAGAAGCAGCAGGACAAACAGAAAACATCCTTGGTCCAGTTGAAATAAGAAAGAACTGATACTCCTTCTATACCCTTCTGCCCATAGAATCCTCCTGTCATCCCAATGCAGGGAAGATATCTGCAAACTTCCAAACACACACTATCAGAGAGCCTCTGCATCAATTAGATAACAATTAATGGCTGGAATGAGCCGAGCCACAACACATTCATTTGTAAATAGTTATTTTAGTGGTCAGTAGCTAGGATGCTATCCATCTGGTGACAGATTTGAATGCGAATATTCTAAAATCTGCATAAAAACAATATGCACATTTTCCCACCAGACGTAATGCACATTAAAGTACATTTTGGTGTTAAATTCTCATGTACCGAATAAAACATACAAATTAAATGGGTTTCCATCTCATTTTCATTCTACTGATATTTTCTCACCAAAATAATTTGCGTTATACAGTATATGAATGTGCCCACGCAGGTATTGGCCGTGTGCTCTAGCCAACAGCTCGCATATATAGTGCTGGTATAGCCAACATGAAGAAATTATTATTGACAAAAGAGAGAAAAAATTTGAATAAATAAATGACAGCCAAGTATCGATCATCATGTCACCAGAATAAGACCCTATTTTTATTGGAAAGGAGCATCAAGCTCATCACCATGGACTCTAACCACCCTGTGAAGTTCATCATAATTTATTAAATCTGTAGCCTAATAAACGGTATACTTTCCTGAGCTATAGTGGGTGGACCACACAACATATCATAGGGTGACTGCAAATTTACTTCAATATGAGGGTTTTATATCAATATTTGCGCATTAAAGAGTTTCCACCGCCATTTCTTGCATAATACATTTTATCGACACTAAAAGATCCCACCTTGTCTAGCGTGTTTCGTTTTTGTTGACATTCGGAAAGATTACAGAGAAATTATCCTTTTCCATCAGGCCTGTTATGAAACGTTTTATCCGACATGTACTTTACCCACATAAAATGTTTGATGGAAACCTGGTTAGTGGTGTAAACATGCTGGTAACGTGGATAGGATTGTATCTAGCCAAGTAGCCATGTCGTCAGTGAGTCAATATTGGTAGATGAGATGGAGTATGAATAATCATTTCATACTGCTGTTGAGAAGAGTCACAGTAACGGAACAATGACTCCCCGGCCTCAGGTTGTGCTCTGATAACAATTATTCAGATTCTAAAGTATTCTGCACCACTTCACACAGCCAAGGGAAACATTTCTCCCAGAGGAAATCCATGGCTAAGAGTTGTCTGGACATTTTACCGTGAGGGGATTTTAATCCCTATACATTTTTGACTAATGTTTCTGTCAAATGGGCTAGCCAACAAAACCTCTAACAAAACGTCCTCTTTTAAAAAAAACACAACTTTAGTATTCCTACTAATCATGACTGACACTGGAGTTTAAATACAAATGTTATGCTTGAATTGGGGCTAATATAGTATCATTCAGGCTCTAAAAACCATTAGAATTGGTGCCAAGTGAGATACAGATTACAGTTCTGCTTGGCGGGCTGCGGTACCACTCAACATGCAGCTCACAAGCTGTTTTCATCTTAAACAGAGGAGAATCAATTTGGTCACACATTACAGCGTACAGCAGTATAATAGGTATTGTCTGGTCACCAAAGACTCTGCATAAAAATCAACTACTGCAAATCCAGATTACAGTAAACCATTACTGAATTAATTCACTGACAAAAATATGGCTGTTATAATGGGGCTAGATAACAAATCAACTCAACAAAAATCCGTAACCACAATATATTTTCAGGTAAGATTAATGAGTGCTTCTTCAACTCAGGTCTCCACAGTCAAATCAGTCCATGTGCATTGCACTCAGTCTATTCAAACTAAGTAAGGTAGAAAACAGACAAATACAGAGTGCCGTTTCACCACTCACCCACTGCAGAGTATAGCAGCCAGGGTAGGCTGTATATAGCAGCCAGGGTAGGCTGTATATAGCAGCCAGCGTAGGCTGTGTACATAGCAGCCAGGGTAGGCTGTGTATATAGCAGCCAGGGTAGGCTGTATATAGTAGCCAGGGTAGGCTGTGTATATAGCAGCCAGGGTAGGCTGTGTATATAGCAGCCAGGGTAGGCTGTGTATATAGCAGCCAGGGCAGGCTGTATATAGCAGCCAGGGTAGGCTGTGTATATAGCAGCCATGGTAGGCTGTGTATATAGCAGCCAGGGTAGGCTGTGTATATAGCAGCCAGGGTAGGCTGTATAGCAGCCAGGGTAGGCAGCATCCCAAATGGCACCCTATTCCCTATGTGCTGCACTACCTTTGACCAGGGCGCATATGGCTTTTGGGATGCTCAACATAGTCCATTAAAACAATCATCAACAGCATTAATATCTCTATTCTGTGAGCATGTGTGGAGTGGACAGACAACATCTCAATCTAAGTGCAGGTAACATTAGGCAGATCATTTCTCATGCATTTTAATAAAGAATTTACACTGTATATTTGTTGTCTTTCCATTTGTGAACCATCCAAAGGTCTGTCTGACTAAAGTTATGTGACAGTAGCTATAAGAGCTCCTCAGAACTACTACAAAGGCTGAGGCCAAAGCCAAACAGAGATCCTAGAGTGGCGAGGCTAGCCCTTCATGACCACTCACATTTATGTCGCTCTGCTGGTTACAGATGACTGAGTACCGCAGCTCGTTCTGATGTGCCCATCTCTGGGGTCTTCTAAAGATGGACTTCAACCGAAATGGCCAAAGATATAAAAACCCCACACTCGATCGGCCTATCCATCTCTTTCTCCCCTGTGTCTGTTTCTATGGCTCTCTGGAGTACTTGAGACGTAGGCTACACTCCTCTACCTACACACGTCTCCTTTTATAACTTAGACAGACACCGCTGTACTCCAGGCCTTCTTTCGATCTCTGTATAAATGGCTCTTTTAGCACGAGGTGTCAGAGGCAGAGCTCGATTTCAACTTATTCCTGGTCGGTAACGAACCTGCCAAAACAGTGAATAGAGGGGGAAACAGGGAGGAGACGCCCAGGGAGGGTGCGCTTGGAGGTCTAAATCAATCCCACATGTTCTCAGGAAGAGTATTTTCCACCACTAGGTGGAGAACAGAAACCCTGTACTTCCAGTCTCAAGCGCCTCACTCCCCTTCCCCGCACTTTTTCAGCCACACTGCTGCTTTGAGCTGCTCTGACTACATACATATGGCTTAATTTAGCCAAGCCATGGCATCACAGGGCACAAGTTATTTTTGACTGAGCTCAGAAAAAGCTTGAGGGCAAATAGAGAGACATAAAAAGAAAAGTTCTGAAGTAGCAATGCGTTTCAAACTTTGAAGGCAGAGAAGTGCTCTCCCTAGCTTTGTCACAGATAAAAGATTATGGCAAAATAAAGGAATTTCCCCCCTACTGTTTGAGGCATTGTGTTTGTCACATTCAAGGCAGAATGCAAAACGGCACACAAAAACCCAAGCACAACATAAGGTTGTGTCTTCTCTCTGAGTTGGGGAGAAATAGGACAGCAGCAAAACAGTTTGAGCCATCAAATCATTTTAAAGTCCAATAAGGCTCAGATCAAAACATATAAACATGATTCAGATTAAACCTCTGCTGCTTTCAAATCAATGCCAAAAACAACAACACATAGATCAGTCTTTGTTAAAAGCACTTGTCAGGCGCAGATGGAATTACTGTATACATAACTTATACACAGTCATGCACACACCCAGTTCATTTCAAATGCCTAGCTGCCACATCTTATTAGAATTATACATAGCACTCATTTCAATAACAACCTGTGCACGGCCGTGGTTCATGTAATGGAGGGCAGGCATGAGGCTGTATTTTGCCAGGCAGGAGGAACCTACTCTGTTCAGGATGCCAGACACGACCAGGGAAGCTGATCCGTCAGCATTATCTTAACCTAGTTGTCAGTCAGTGACAGGAGGCTAGGATGGAATCAGATTAGATGACCCAGCCTTTTATTCACTGGCCTCATTCACTCATCAATACCAATGTAGGGTGAAGATGTAAGGCATGCTTGTCTGTCTTATGTCAACCCTCTCTGACTCACTGCAGTCGGGCTGTGGTTGGTTGGGTCTAGTGATGGGGTATGAAGAAGTGGCTGGTCCAAGACATCTATCTGTGGAGAAGCAAAAGCTGGACATGCCATGGTTATGGAGGAGAGGGATCTGATTTATGGTAGTACCATGCCATAGCCCATGGCAGATAACGACTGGGTTATTGCCCTCCCTGTGAGAGGGTGGGAGAGAGGGGAAGGCTGGGAGGATGGGGAGGTTAAAGTAGATAACTACATACAGTGGGGCAAAAAAGTATTTAGTCAGCCACCAATTGTGCAAGTTCTCCCACTTAAAAAGATGAGAGAGGCCTGTAATTTTCATCATAGGTACACTTCAACTATGACAGACAAAATGAGAGAAAAAAAATCCAGAAAATCACATTGATTTTTTATCTATTTATTTGCAAATTATGGTGGAAAATAAGTATTTGGTCACCTACAAACAAGCAAGATTTCTGGCTCTCACAGACCTGTAACTTCTTCTTTAAGAGGCTCCTCTGTCCTCCACGCGTTACCTGTATTAATGGCACCTGTTTAAACTTGTTATCAGTATAAAAGACACCTGTCCACAACCTCAAACAGTCACACTCCAAACTCCACTATGGCCAAGACCAAAGAGCTGTCAAAGGACACCAGAAACAAAATTGTAGACCTGCACCAGGCTGGGAAGACTGAATCTGCAATAGGTAAGCAGCTTGGTTTGAAGAAATCAACTGTGGGAGCAATTATTAGGAAATGGAAGACATACAAGACCACTGATAATCTCCCTCGATCTGGGGCTCCACACAGGATCTCACCCCGTGGGGTCAAAATGATCACAAGAACGGTGAGCAAAAATCCCAGAACCACACGGGGGGACCTAGTGAATGACCTGCAGAGAGCTGGGACCAAAGTAACAAAGCCTACCATCAGTAACACACTACGTCGCCAGGGACTCAAATCCTGCAGTGCCAGACGTGTCCCCCTGCTTAAGCCAGTACATGTCCAGGCCCGTCTGAAGTTTGCTAGAGAGCATTTGGATGATCCAGAAGAAGATTGGGAGAATGTCATATGGTCAGATGAAACCAAAATAGAACTTTTTGGTAAAATCTCAACTCGTCGTGTTTGGAGGACAAAGAATGCTGAGTTACATCCAAAGAACACCATACCTACTGTGAAGCATGGGGGTGGAAACATCATGCTTTGGGGCTGTTTTTCTGCAAAGGAACCAGGACGACTGATCCGTGTAAAGGAAAGAATGAATGGGGCCATGTATCGTGAGATTTTGAGTGAAAACCTCCTTCCATCAGCAAGGGCATTGAAGATGAAACGTGGCTGGGTCTTTCAGCATGACAATGATCCCAAACACACCGCCCGGGCAACGAAGGAGTGGCTTCGTAAGAAGCATTTCAAGGTCCTGGAGTGGCCTAGCCAGTCTCCAGATCTCAACCCCATAGAAAATCTTTGGAGGGAGTTGAAAGCAACAGCCCCCAGCAACAGCCCCAAAACATCACTGCTCTAGAGGAGATCTGCATGGAGGAATGGGCCAAAATACCAGCAACAGTGTGTGAAAACCTTGTGAAGACTTACAGAAAACGTTTGACCTCTGTCATTGCCAACAAAGCGTATATAACAAAGTATTGAGATAAGTATTTGGTCAATAACAAAAGTTTATTTTCCACCATAATTTGCAAATAAATTCATTAAAAATCCTGTGATTTTCTGGATTTTTTTTTCTCATTTTGTCTGTCATAGTTGAAGTGTACCTATGATGAAAATTACAGGCCTCTCTCATCTTTTTAAGTGGGAGAACTTGCACAATTGGTGGTGACTAAATACTTTTTTGCCCCACTGTATTATGGGTTGATATCCATGTTAACAGAGTAATTTGGGAGCTTGCCTTTATATTATATCAAAACTCCTGGTCTGAAATATACATTTGATCTAATTACTGTCACATAGCCTGCAGCAAAAAATATAGGAGACGTATCCATCTTGGAGTGTGTAAACCCCCATCGGAGAGAGAGTGAGTCATCACACTGTCTATTGTTTGAAATAAGTCTTTAGTGTTTTGTTGTATTGATGCCATTTTTCTACCTTCATCTTCAGTGGAAAAACTCATCTTCAACAATTGTTTGTGTTTGTCAGTTTCACTACAGACGCAAACAAACAAAACGCAATCATGAACTCTAGATAGTACAAAATAAATACAATTGAAATTACATTGATTTACAGGCCTACCTCATGTAAATCAGAGACTCAAGCTAGCATAATCATTCTTATGTTTCTATTGAATCCCTCAATTACAAAGTATGGATGAGATGAGACCATACACCACCCATGTATAGCATGAGACTATACACCACCCATGTATAGCATGAGACCATACACCACCCATCTATAGCATGAGACCATACACAACCCATCTATAGCATGAGACCATACACAACCCATCTATAGCATGAGACCATACACAACCCATCTATAGCATGAGACCATACACCACCCATCTATAGCATGAGACCATACACAACCCATCTATAGCATGAGACCATACACAACCCATCTATAGCATGAGACCATACACCACCCATCTATAGCATGAGACCATACACAACCCATCTATAGCATGAGACCATACATCACCCATCTATAGCATGAGACCATTCACCACCCATCTATAGCATGAGACCATACACCACCCATCTATAGCATGAGACCATACACCACCCATCTATAGCATGAGACCATACACCACCCATCTATAGCATGAGACCATACACCACCCATCTATAGCATGAGACCATACACCACCCATCTATAGCATGAGACCATACACCACCCATCTATAGCATGAGACCATACACCACCCATCTATAGCATGAGACCATACACCACCCATCTATAGCATGAGACCATACACCACCCATCTATAGCATGAGACCATACACCACCCATCTATAGCATGAGACCATACACCACCCATCTATAGCATGAGACCATACACCACCCATCTATAGCATGAGACCATACACCACCCATCTATAGCATGAGACCATACACCACCCATCTATAGCATGAGACCATACACCACCCATCTATAGCATGAGACCATACACCACCCATCTATAGCATGAGACCATACACCACCCATCTATAGCATGAGACCATACACCACCCATCTATAGCATGAGACCATACACCACCCATCTATAGCATGAGACCATACACCACCCATCTATAGCATGAGACCATACACCACCCATCTATAGCATGAGACCATACACCACCCATCTATAGCATGAGACCATACACAACCCATCTATAGCATGAGACCATACACAACCCATCTATAGCATGAGACCATACACCACCCATCTATAGCATGAGACCATACACAACCCATCTATAGCATGAGACCATACACAACCCATCTATAGCACGAGACCCTACACCACCCATCTATAGCATGAGACCATTCACCACCCATCTATAGCATGAGACCATACACCACCCATCTATAGCATGAGACCATACACCACCCATCTATAGCATGAGACCATACACAACCCATCTATAGCATGAGACCATACACAACCCATCTATAGCACGAGACCCTACACCACCCATCTATAGCATGAGACCATACACAACCCATCTATAGCATGAGACCATACACAACCCATCTATAGCATGAGACCATACACAACCCATCTATAGCATGAGACCATACACAACCCATCTATAGCATGAGACCATACACCACCCATCTATAGCATGAGACCATACACAACCCATCTATAGCATGAGACCATACACAACCCATCTATAGCACGAGACCCTACACCACCCATCTATAGCATGAGACCATACACAACCCATCTATAGCATGAGACCATACACAACCCATCTATAGCATGAGACCATACACAACCCATCTATAGCATGAGACCATACACAACCCATCTATAGCATGAGACCATACACCACCCATCTATAGCATGAGACCATACACCACCCATCTATAGCATGAGACCATACACAACCCATCTATAGCATGAGACCATACACAACCCATCTATAGCATGAGAAAGTGGAAACAAAAGTGATAAATTGGGGAGGGGAACAGTCAGTGTTAAAGGGGTTATGTAAACCTTTACCTTAAAATTGAACTCTATGGTTTCTGTGTATGCTGCCAAATCTGATGACTGTATTCAGCCCCAAGACATTTGATAAAGAGGAATTACAGTTCATCGTATCTTACTGTATGAGCGACAGTACATAGTTATCGTTTCATGATTGATATTTTTTTGTTGTTGTCAGTTTCAAGATTTGGGATTGGTCCATCAGCCATCAAACAACTAGAGACTGTTCCTTTTAAAGTACAGACATGATGTCGATTACAAACACAATCAGACATCAATTTACCTGGTCAAATAAATAAAAGACACATTCCCGATAAAAATAAACTGTGATAGAAAGAATATAGTGTAGTGATAAAGAGTGGGGTTAAAGTCTCAATGACTGTGCAGAGATTAGTAATCTCCACGAGGGAGCCAAGATTAATGAGAACTAATAAGGTATATACACAATTAAAACAATTATTTTCCATTTTATTGAAGGGGGGTAGAATTACATGCACAATAAAACCAACATTGCTTTTATATCGACCTGTGAGTCATCCTCATTCCTCCCATGTTCTTGCTGTAATATAGTACATGACTGTGAGGAAAGAGAGAGAGAACTGCACAACCCAGCACCAAAATCCTCTACCAGACCACTCCATAGCCTGAGGTGCTGCTCGTAAAAGAGGAAGGATGGATGAAATATTGCTATTTAATCTGACACGACTAGCCACAGCATATATACAGACCCAGTCCTGGTAAAAGCATTTTCAATAGTGAAACATAAAGATGCATGTATCTACCCAAACCTGAGGACAGGCAGTTGTGTAGTGATTTTATGAATCACTTTGGCCTTGCGGCTCTCAGTGAGATTATCAGCATCTATATGACACAGAAGACTGAAGGGTCCCCTATATCCTATCGCTCTCATGTTATCGGCAGTATATCAATCCTGTTATCTTCATCTCTGATGTTAACTCACTGTGACACTGCATGAGGAAGGAGAGCTCTGCTCTTTCCAGGGTGGTGACAGGATAGAAAAGCTGCATGGATGGAGAGAGAGACAGAGAGACGGAGAGAACGAGAGCAAAATCTGAAGTCTAGTGATAATCTAAAAGAGGATGAGATATTCTAAATCTAAACAACACAAAGAACAAGGTGGGTGATTTAGCAAACCAGACAGACAGCATAAATGCCATCATGCTATTTTAATACAGCAGGCTTATATCCTTTAAAATGATATCAAACAAACGGTGCTGATATCACTTTGCCCATATCAAAACAAACAATGTAGATTAAATTACTAAATTAACATCAAATCCACAGCGAGCCTCACAATCAAACACATTAATATACTATAGGACAGTGGAGATCTGGGCTGGGCTCTCATGGTCTCTAATATGCGGTACTTATTGACAATAAAGAGAGAGGACAGCAGCAGTGCTTACTGAACCTCCCAATAAAGAGAGAGGACAGCAGCAGTGCTTACTGAACCTCCCAATAAAGAGAGAGGACAGCAGCAGTGCTTACTGAACCTCCCAATAAAGAGAGAGGACAGCAGCAGTGCTTACTGAACCTCCCAATAAAGAGAGAGGACAGCAGCAGTGCCTACTGAACCTCCCAATAAAGAGAGAGGACAGCAGCAGTGCTGCGTAAACACACACAATCTGTGTCCCAAATGGCACCCTATTCCCTATAAAGTGCACTACTGTTGACCAGAGCCAACTATTTAGGGAATCGGTGTCATTTGGATTAAGATCATTGGGGATGTACATTTAATTACTCTCCTAAAAGTTCAATTAATGTGGTAGAGAAGAGATTACCACAATGTTTTAAAACACCACAGACACCAGAGAACATCAAGCACTTAGCCCTGGATATTGGCATTAATCCATCTATCCAGCCCTCACCACCACCCCATCATGTTGGGGTGAGTAAGTACTGTATGAGATTAAAGATACCCCTGGTTCACCTATGACATCCTAATGCATCATCATACACATGAACAGAACTTTCACAATGACCAATTTTTGTTGCTATGTCCACACTAGTATACTATATAGTTAGAATGAAGCAATGTATTGGGCATTCTAAGTGATATTCTAGTACGGACATTGGATCGAACATTGCCCATACCAGCAGAGTAATAGTGGTCATGGAGGAAAAGAGAGTAATTAATCAGGAAACAATGGAGTCTCTGGGACAACTTGAGTATCGTCACATTTAAATAAATCTATATTGTAAAGGAGGAAACAGATGTGGAAGTCAAAGATTAGATTTCTCTGTCTGTCCACGTTGCTCTGGCTCCCTTGCCAATGTGTACTTACATGACTCCCTGGGAGATATTTTGCCTCTAAACACAACCAGCCACCTCTTCTATAACTTATTTCCATAAAAACTGCTGAAAGCAGTACCCATCCGCATGATCAATTGATAGTGTCCAGAAATCCTTTAAAAAGGGGATATCGGTCTTCGACAGCAAATGATAAGAGTTAGCTTCTGCATTTTTATCCTTGGCAGGTAGAAAATGTATTGGACAATGGGCATTTGGTCAAGGGCATGGTGAAAGACTTTAAACAAAGTGTTTGTGTCAGCACCCAGTCCAAAGTTATACCACATATTGTTTCTGGAGAAATACCAGAAGCTGGACCTACGTGGAGGAATCAGGGAACCTTGTCACATGGCATTATGAGCCTTATGTGAATGAGTGAATCATATTGTGGTCGTGGAGGACAGACATACTGTAAAGCCACTGACAGGCAAGCCAGGCACAGCAGTAACAGTAACACTGGGCCAGAGCTCAGCTGGCACTTATACTATTCACACAGTGTCTCTTCCTCCATGCCTGATATGACATTTGTGTGAAGAGCTGGCAATCACATGGCCCACAATGACTCACTCTATGGCTCGGAGAAGGGAGATGGCTCACAGGTCTTTCAACATAGTATACGTGGGGCTTCATCTATGGGGTCTCCTGCTGTGTGTTGTGTTGTGGTGCACTGTGGAATGTTGTTTTGCATTGCAGTGTATTGAGGAACATTGTGGTGTATTGAGGAGTATTGTGGTTAGAGCGTTGGGCCAGTAACCGAAGGTTGCTGGATTGAATCCCTGAGCTGACAAGGTAGAAATCTGTCGTTCTGCCCCTGAGCAAGGCAGTTAACCCACTGTTCCCTGGGTGCCGTGGTTGTTGATTATGGCAGCCCCCCGCACCTCTCTGATTAAGAAGGGTTGGGTTAAATGCGGAAGACACATTTCAGTTGAATACATTTAGTTGGACAACTGACTAGGTATCCCCCTTTCCCTTTCCCTATTGTGTAAAGCATGTGTGCCCCACATATTTTAGTGTGGATGTGTACAGTTATTCCACCCCAGGGGGTTCCATTATACATGGCCCAATCCTCTGAATACGTAACTGGATAAGAGCGTCTGCTAAATGACTTAAATGTAAATGTAATGTAACTGCATGAGAAATCAAAGAGCAAAGCAACACCAGGGTAAAATCCTAATCCTTACCCTTATCCTTATCCTTATCCTTACTGTTGGGGGTCAATGATTGGCCCATCTATCTAGCCCTGAACACAGCTTGACTGGAACCCCTGCTGCAATAGAGAAGCTGGGCAGAAAAACCGAGGTCTGGAAGATTGGAGAGGGACCTACGAAGTTTTCCACAGCACTGTATCAGCTACTGTGGTGACAATGCATACGACTAGCACATCAGGGCTACAGCATTAGCCTACTTCTTCATCTGACCATTTGTCTATGCAAAGCCTCTTACAGCCAGGGAGGAACCAGGGAGTTGTTGTTGACGCTCCAATCTAGATTGCTGGGCAACAGGGCAAGCCAAGTCCATAGGTTTCCTTTAATCTAAACCATTAACCCCCAGTACAAAAGCCATGCTACACTCTCAGCCTCCCTCAAATATATATATATATATATATATATATCCTGAATAGTTTAGTCTGGGCAACATTTGAAACCATTTTCTTTACGTTGCTTCTGTTGTTGTTTTTTGATGATTTTCTATTTGTTGTCTGCTAATAATTACATGCACCAGTTTCCCTTTTAAACAGCTGCTTTTAACAGCATGAAGGAGAACAGTGTCATGGAATAAAGGCTGATATCATAATCACCACATGAAATAATGTTACATCTGATGATTTATTTATCACATCATGACTGCATGAGAACATCTGATGGTCCTTTAGCAAAACATATGAGTCATACAACAGGTGTAGGACAAATAACATGTAACGTGGTGTGGTGTCTCTCTAAACCAGCCGGAGTAGAAAGTGCCACCTATTTGACCACAAAATAGACAATAAATCTCATTAGTTCAGTCAAACCACTAGTCTCCATAAGCAAATAGACTCAGCTGTAAATCTAAGTGCAGATTCAAATTTACAGCAGGCCTAGGCTGTACTTCAAATGTTACAATCAGATTATTAGCCTGTCTATAAATTATGCATTTGAAGTAGATCACAGGGTCAATCAGGAATGCAATCCATGACGTGGGACCGTGTGTGTGTGTGTGTGTGTGTCTAGAACAAAACAAATAGAACAAAACAAATCAGGGTGGAAAAAAGAACCTTCAGAAAAACGTCACTCATTGTAAACCACATACATTTCCATAATGAAGGTGAAGCGGTACGGCTCGAAACACTACAACCTTCAGAGCGCATGCACTTGAGTGACAGGAGTAAATGTCCCGTTAAACACTTAGATGTAGATTTCGAAGGCGAGGCAGTATTCCTATTCAATATTGAACTCATCCATAACCCAAGCTACCAGTTGCAACAATATAACAATTCGTTGCTCCGTTGCTTGTTTTGCCCGTAGAACTAAAGGAGAAACTAGCTGGCAAGTATGGCGGACTACGGCTTCATAGCAACCTATACCCGCTATGTGCCTACCTCCTAGGCTACTTCAAGCTTGAGTGGGGTGTCCAATGACGTTTATTCTAGAAAAAAAAATGCATTTGGAAAACAAATATAGCCTAAAGTTGGCCTACATGTCACAAAGGAGTTTCTACCATAATGCCTCGACACACCTAAACATTGTCACCAAAACCAGTACAAGACAATAATAACCTGTTCCGTGCACAGTCAAAACATTTTATAAAACCATTCATAACAGCATAAAGATCCGACCCGAAAAAGCAGTCTAAACCTCTCCAACAAAAACTTCTAACAGTAATAGCCATTGGTTACCACCAGATCATTGGACCTAGGCTAGGACTGATACTAATGAGGACGCTTTATTATGTGTAGACTATTAGCAGAAGCATGTATGACTTAAACAAGGATAAAACTTACGTAAAAACGAAGAATAAGGTGGTGGATCCCACAAGAAAAGTGGCAGCAGTAGATACCGGGATGTATTTGGTGGGTTTAAATCTCTTTCCAACGCTGTTGGGCATTCTGTAATTTCCACATTCCTCAATTATTTATTCCAATTGGAGACGGTATACAGATGTAAAGATCCAGTCTGAAATATCTACATTTACCGATTCAGAAAATATGTCTTTATTACTGTTAAACGCACACAGATCCAAAGATAGACAAGCAAAAATATACTGCGCTCCGAAAGACTAGAAATCCCACTCTAGCAATCCAGCCCACGAGTGAGGTCACAAAACCGCTTGAAAGGTGGAGCCTAGGTTGAAGATAACAATATAATATATTTTAAAGCTAGTTCAATGCAAAACGAAGAGGACTGTGATGGGATGCTTAGGTTACAGCCAGGGGCCACACGTTTTATTCACCCTGAAATCGGATTTAATATATTTCATTTCATTTTGCATTTTTTTTTTTTTGCATATCTAAACCAGTCACTCATCACTATCGTTTTATGCAACTTTTGTTACATATACATTCCTTTTGATTTTGGCCCTACTGTGATGGTAGAGAGTGAAAATCCAAAAGAGATACACATTATTTATTATAATAAGGACCTCCACAATCTCTCTGCACCCCTGCTGAATTTTCAGGTCTTTGGCATATGTTTCATGGGCTGTGCGCGCCCTCTAATGGTTAATAATTTGTTCGTTTTGTCCAGCGCTTTCGCGTATCGTAATATCTGCGCTAGCTGGTTCTTTGGCTCTAGCGAGACACCATAGTTCCAAGCGCTCTATGTTTTCCTTTTTAGTTAGCTGCTAGCTTGTTAAGTGATTCCAAGAAGCTTCATAATCTTTGACTGGACTTATTTTTAGCCAGTGATTAAAGAGTCGTTGGAGGGTATTCACTCTATTCCTGCACATAGAAAGGGTGTAAATCCACAGACCAAACCAGAGGCTGATCTAGCTAGGTCAGGATTAGCCGCTCCTCAGTTCTTGAAAGGAATCTCTTCTACTACAGACGTTGGGCGGCATTAGCAAGTTAGCTCGCTACCTAGCAAACGCACTGCAAAGAACCGATAGTTTTTCACAACATGTCATATCGGAGGACAATTAAAATAGTGTGTGGGTTCGCTGGTGGATCAGCGGTGCTGGTTGTTGCGGCTGCCGCAGCTGAATACCAGGGCTGTTTCGGCCACACGCGAGCCGCTCGGTGGAGCCTGTTCAATGTTTTGCGAGCTGCACAGCCAGCGGGGAACCGCACTGTTGAATCTACTGGAAATGCCTGGGACTTCAACTGGGATAAGTATGCCTCCTTTATTAGCTAAGTCTGATGCAGACTACTATAAAACATAGAGGGCGGTCAGATCTGTTCATGTGGGTCAAGTAGTTTAGTCTGACTGAGTCAGTGTGATTGATTGATATTAGCAGCCAGCGACAACATGTTGACAGCCTGACAGGTCTGGGCTCTTGGCATGTCATCAAGAGAAGTAAACCACAACACACATACATCACTAATTTGTTCCCTCTGTACTGTACTAGGCGGGACCTGTCCGCACTGTTGACAAATGGGAAGAAGGAGGTCGTCAGTGAAGACCCAAGCTCAGAGCAGGACAATGGGAAACCCAAAGCCACACGCAACATCCTCCTCATCAGACACTCCCAGTACAACTTGAGTGGCAATGGAGACCATGAGAGAATCCTCACCCCTTTAGGTTGTGTACCCTGTGCTGCTGTGTACTCATGTTGCTAAAGGCATGAAACATAGACCTAGTTCTCAACTCTACTCTCCAGCTCAACAGTTGAGTTTTAGTGAATAAGAAGAGCATATTCAGCAGCACTCAACAGAGGTGGTGAAAGTGGTTCACAATTGCAGTCTGCTAATTTTGTGGACTATGTGTTTGTATTCTGCAGGTCGGGAGCAGGCTGAGTTTACTGGCCAGCGGTTGGCTGCCCTTGGGTTAAAGTATGACATCATGGTCCACTCCACTATGGCCAGGGCCACCGAGACTGCCAACATCATCAGCAAATACCTCCCAGGTCAGAACCATAGACCGGCAAACTTTACAGCTGAGGCGTATGCCGGAGTATGTACAATATTCACTTTACAGCTGAGGCGTATGCCGGAGTATGTACAATATTCACTTTACAGCTGAGGCGTATTCCGGAGTATATACAATATTCAGCTCCAGGTCCCATGAGACTAACCAGTAACGTACATCAGGAGTGACCAAATCTCCTTCTGGAGAGCTACCATCCTGAAGGATTTCTCCGACTGAATTTAACACTCCTGATTCAACTGAATCCATAGACCATATGGTTGAATCAGGTGTGTTTGTGTAGAGCAGGAGCAAAAGCCAGCAGCCCCAGTAGTTCAGGAGAAGGGCTGGTTACCTGCTCCTATACATCTTGCAGATATTTACATCACCTGATACCAAGGCTCTATCTGATAACAGCCTCAGAAGCTTTGATCTCAGATATTTCAGAGTAAAAATGTCATGAATCATGATGAGTATTTCACTACTCACCGCTAACTAACTTTAATCTTCCGGTATGTTATTGGTTTAGGGGTGGAGCTGGTGAGCTGTGATTTGCTAAGAGAAGGAGCACCCATCGAACCTGTGCCTCCTGTCACCCACTGGAAGCCTGACGCTGTGGTGAGATGGCCATTCTGGATTCTCAATGGCCTGTGTGTCTGTCATATTACCTCCTGTTCAGTGTCCCTTTCACTTGTTATCTATACTGAACAAAAATATAAACTCAACATGCAACAATTTCTAAGATTTTACTGTGTTACAGTTTATAGAAGGAAATCAGTCAATTGAAATAAATTCCTTAGGCCCTAATTTATGGATTTCACATGACTGGGCAAGGATGCAGCCATGGGTGGCCCTAGGAGGGCATAGGCCCACCCACTGTGTAATGATCATGCTGTTTAATCAGCTTCTTGATATGCCAAACCTGTCAGGTGGATGGATTATCTTGGCAAAGGAGAAATTCTCACTTATAGGGATGTAAACAAATTTGTGCACAAAGTTTGAGAGAGACCTTTTCTGTGCGTATGGAACATTTCTGGGATATTTTATTTCAGCTCATGAAAAATGGGACCAACACTTTACATGTTGTGTTTATATTTTTGTTCATTATAGTTACAGGTGTCTGCTTGTATGTATCATTCAATGCAATGCAATGCAATGCAATGAGAGGTCATAGGTCAGCTCAAACACTCGTCTTACACAACCACTGTGGACCTCTCTACCGCTCTACAGCAGTACCACGAGGACGGGGCCCGAATCGAGGCTGCTTTCCGCCGCTACATCCACCGCGCTGATCCCAAGCAGAAGGAGGACAGCTACGAGATCATCGTCTGTCATGCCAATGTCATCCGCTATTTTGTGTGCAGGTGTGTTGGTCTCCCGAGGCAGGCTGAAGCTGGAGCAAAGCCCCATTCAACAGACGATGCTAATCATCATGACCTTGTGTAGCAATTCCAATATATTATATATTTTGCATTTCGTGACAATAATGATGTGCTTGCCAACATCCCATGACAGATGTGTATATTTGTTAGATCAGGGTGTATCGGTTGCTCTAACGGTCTCAATCTCTTTCTGTCTGTATGTGTCAGGGCCCTGCAGTTCCCTCCAGAGGGCTGGCTGAGGATTGGGCTGAACAACGGCAGCATCACCTGGCTCACCGTGCGCCCCAGCGGCAGGGTGGCACTGAGGACACTGGGAGACTCAGGGTTCATGCCCCCGGACAAACTCACACGGACCTGACCATGTTCCACCTACAGTATTCACTCGTTCTCTTTCTGAGAGGTTCAGATGTCAGTCGCAGGGTGAACTGAATGGCTCTTGATTTCTGCTTAAGTGTCTTGAAAGTTATTTTTGGTGTTAATTTTGTAACTTCAATGTGCAATGAGATATTCTGTGGTGTTTTGTTGTGATCAACTCCCCTGCCATCGTTTGCCAACTAGGGGAAAGTGGGGTTAGTTGAGCCAACGCTTGTTTCTAGGAAACCATGCACAAAACTAATCATGTGACCAAATATTTAGGAAGAGGCCATCATTTCATGGAGTCTGGGAAGGAAGAAACCATATGGTAAGCAAGTTAGGGTCCAAAAACGGATTTTCACAAAGTTAAATGAATTTGTGTTATAAGTTCCATGATAATTTAGCAGGTGCTTATGTTTGTCCTATTTCACACATCTACAAATGTGTATTAATACACGTGATTTGGAAATGTTTTTGTTGTTGTACATCACACCTCCCCCTGAGACACACTCAGAGTTGGGTCTCAGCCAGGGTCTGCCATGATCAACAATGACCGTGGAGCAATTAGGGTTAAGTGCCTTGCTCAAGGGAACATCAAGAGATTCTTTTTTTACGTTGCGACTCTGGTATTTGATTTCAGTCACTGGCCCAACGCTCTAACTACTAGGCCATCTGATGCTTGTATCTAGACCTATGTAGATAGTTTTAAGATTGTTTTGTACAGCAGTTGGGGTCTTTACAAGCTACAATATGAGGTCCTAAACTTAGCATGAAAGTGCATCCTTGTAGCTGTGTGGGCTAATATAGTCAAAATGCTTGCCTTGGGGTAACTTGAGCCAATACCACCATGACAAATTATGATTGCATTTTGTCAGTTTTATACATAACATGCATAGTATTTTTGCAATGTGTCATGCATATGAACTCAAGATAGGGAATTTGTATTGATACAGAGCAGACATTATCATGCCTGTGTATAGAATTGTAAAACAAGAAGGGATCTAGCCCCCCCTTGAGGTTCTTGACAGAGCAGCCAAGGAAGTGAGAGGAGCAGCAGCAAGGAATGAAAACATACACTGAAGAGGTACAGTAACAAACATGTACCTGTGTGAAAATGAGTCTGTGGCAGAGGAACACAAGGTCTCATCTGATGACTTGGAGTCTGAGCTTGATAAACAAATCAAGAATCTCGCGGACCAGTTTCATGGGCTTAGTAGCCTCAAATGCAGAGAACTTGAACTTGGCAGATTGAAACATCCCTGTCCCAGATAACTGGTTAAGAGATGGAAGGGTAAGTGATATTGAACAGCGAGATCTTTATCTGAAAGTAGGCATACGTTTAAGACATTCAATATACCACAACCCTCCTTCCATTAATTCAACTTTGACCTACCAGCACCACCACCCACTTACCCCAAGGCGGCTCAATTTACCCCATACCTGGGTAGGTTGTGCCAAGAGTCCACTTTTTCTGGACAAGCTGTGTTTTCAAAAATTTTATGTTTATTTCCAGGAATACACGAAAATAAAGGAGAGCCGCACACTCTAGGAGCTCAGATGCAAAAATGTAATTACCAACGTTTCAACAGCAAAGCTGTCTTCATCAGAGTATATTTCCAGGAATACACAACATCGTGAAATATATGTAGATATCATTGTTCGAAAGAATACTATATTTCCCTTGACATAGTGATGCTGAATGTAAAAGTTGCTCAACATACACCACTCTCCCCTACAGAGTGAAAGGGGAGTATACAGAGTATGTTGTGCCCTTCCTGTCTTGATTTTGTATTAAACTGAAGGGGATTTTGTACTGATTCAGGTTTCTCAATGAACTGTTGCTGTAACCAGATCCCTTAACTCAGAAAGCTGATGTGCTGATGACTGTCCGGGCCCACTCAACACTTATTATGGATGGAAACGGTATGCGAGTTTCATACACGAAGTGATAGGAATTTTAAACCAAAATCATTTGTCCAAAGTATGGCATATTTACTGTAGTTCTGTAAATGCTTCTCATGCTGTCCTTTTGTATTTGGATCAAAGCTTCCTCTTAGGTTTAGATACAGTTGTGTTCAGTAGAAACATGCAATAAAGGACAGACACATGGTCATGTAAATGTTTTGTGTTCCTCAGTAGTACACCAAATAAGTACTCTTAGTTATAAAATAGGGTTAGCGTTAACTCAAGCTGGGACAAAAGTAATGATATTGTCTAACAGCAAATCTGATGCATCTTAGTGTTGGCACTACAAAGCTTGAAGGGATCAAATTAATATTTGTTAGTAATTTGTTACTAATTTGAATGGTTTATGAAGTGTCACATTGTTAGTGTGCCACTGTCACACTAAAGGCACTAATATACAGTAGTAGAGAATAAGGGTGACACCGCCATTTCAGGCAGTATTAGAAAGTGCTCAAAGGACAACAATTCAAAGGTGAGGAAACTGTTTTATTGATTAGTCAAAAACAAATGAGGATCTGGACACACAGAAAAGGAGAAAATTCACAATGAAATTGTTTTTTATCCTTTTTTAAAGAAGCACAGAATGCCAAAGCACAATAAGTATGTTTAAGTATTTAGGTGCAATTTGCAGAACTCCACATTCATAAAAAATTTGGAGACCAGAACGAAATCTGTGTCACCTGTGAACACGAGAACGACAATACAATCCTCTCCATGAAAAGGTTGGTGCCTTTAATCAAGATTTTTTATTCACATTCAATATTACTCACATCTCTCATACTAAGAGTGACAATCTATATAGTAAGGGTGATTCCTATTCAATTTGGATTTACAGCTGTTGATTTCTATATTCAGCTTTGCTGGCTGGCAGACCATTCTTTTTACAGCAGTTTGTAAATGGACCTTATTTTAAAGGTGATAACTATCTTCATAGAGTTTAGCTACGTCAGGTTCTTGCACATTCACATTTAGTAAGCCATTGATTACAAATGAGTAAACATGTCTTTGTTGCACTCTGCAGTAACCTCTTATGTAGAGCTTGGCATTACTCTCAGACACCTTTAGAAAAACCAAGAACAGTTGAAGAAGATTACCTTTCAGCTATTGTGTGAGGCCGACAGTCGTTAAAAGAGAAGTGTGAAAACAACACAGAAATTACATGATGCACAAAAACATTGGTACCTGGAAAATGAACACATCTCTATTTATTAATTAAATAACAAACAAAAAAACATGGAAAACTTCAGTGTATTACCATTTTCCCCGTGTTTGCTTTGGAGCCATTTGTTGGGTGAGCTGCAGTCCGATGGTGGTTGCTATGCTGTTGTCAGGATGCATCAACTTTAACCAAACTGGACAGGATGTGGCTAATTCTGCATGGAGACTGACTGGTCCATCGTTTCAGAAAATTAAGGCAATTCCTGAACTTAGAAGAAACAAAATAACTGGCAGTTGGTTTAGTACACACATTAAAAGTTGGTTTTGTGCTACTGACTGACATTTAAAAAAAATTACTTTACAATATTGACATTTCTTTTTACTTCTTAAAAACAGCTTTTTTCAGTTAAGTGAATCTTACCGACGATTCTATTCTGAAGTTTAACGAACATCTACTCAATGTTTTGGGGAGTGCAGCTGTATTACTGGTTATTAAAAAAGTTGACTGAGCTATGATACAGGTGTTTCACACTTACTATGAATAATATTAATTGTCAATTCAACACTCATACAGTACAAAGTACAGACTGAAGGAAACCTGTTTCTTTCTTTTTTTTTAAGTGAGTGTACATCACGACCCGACATACTGAGAATCTTGTATGTATGCAATATATAGAAGTAGTACCATACATCATTAATACAAATCTTCAAGACACTTGTGCATATTTTGTTAGGTACATGGTTTTGAGCTCTGGCATATTTAACCACCGTGGTGGCAGGGCTGTAGCCTATTGTTTCTGGCCAGGGGGGGTTAGTCTCGGTCAGGGCTTGGAGTTGGCTAGGGGTCGTTGAAGTCCCTGAGGCCGATGCGCTGGATGTAGCTGGCATGTGCAGGGCTGTAGCGGTTGGGGTTGGTGAAGTCTGGAAAGCCTGTGTGTCGGGCGGGACTGAAGCGGCCACCAGACACCAGGCCGCTGACAGGAGAGCCGTGTGTGAGGGGAGAGGCCTGATGTACCCTGGATCTGTTTTTTACCACTGCAGAGCTGGGCCAGCTGAAAGACAAACAGAAACAATATCACCACCAGTCTGCATTTATTTGGTTATTTCCATACGATAGCAACTGACATTTTAAGCACTTGTCAATGTGTTTCCATATTTACAAGGCAACTTGCAGGCAGTGACAACTGTTCATATGCATGGAGACATGCATACCTTTGCATGTCTGATGAGGTGTATGTCTGCATTGTGCTTTTCCATTTCTGAATGCTGGGGAACTTCGAGGGGTCGATGTCTGTGGCTTCTACTGCCGACAGGACCTCTCTGTCCAACTTGGTTGGTGAATCCCTGAAACAACAGACAAAACAAGAGAGGTAGGTTGAAGGGTTTGGCAGATTTGAATTCTGCTGTTGCTTGCTGATGTCTGTAAGCAGGAAGTTATCCCACTGTGCAGCTTTATTTTCCCCACCGAATACATAACAGCTCGCCTCTGCAGTCAGCTCTAGTACATTATCCTTAATTATAAACTGGGTGGTTCGACAAAACATTTATGTTTACTGCTCTAATTACTTTGGTAACCATTTTATAATAGCAATAAGGCACCTCGGGGGTTTGTGATATATGGCCAATATACCATGGCTAAGGGCTGTGTCCGCGTTGCGTCGTGCTTAAGAACAGCCTTTAGCCGTGGTATATTGGCCACATATCACACCCCCTCGGGCCTTGTTGCGTAATTAAAAACCTCAGAACAATCACCCTAAATCTCATCACTCACCCTTCAATGAAAAGTCTTCTTCTGATGTGAGGTGGGGTCCGTGCTAGTAACTCATGGGAGTTGTCCAGGGACTTATAGGAGCTGGATGATCCTGAGCTGCTCAGATCCCTCCCCCCGTGATCCCACGACTTAGATCTGGCGCAGAGTGTGCGCCCTGACACGGTCCCTGGCCCCAGCACCCTAGTCCTTGGGCCCAGAGCCTCCAAGCTCTCCTTAGCCACAAAGTACTCCTCCGAGCTGCCGCTTCCACCACTGGCCCTGTCCTCCATCCCTACACCCACCTCTCCCTGCACCTCCCCGCTCACACAGGTCCCCCTCCACACCCCCCCCTCCCTGTCCCCGGCCTCTGAGCTACAGCCTCTCTCAAACAATGAGTCTTCATTGGTGTCACCCCCTAGCGTGAGACGGCCCACCCCGGATGCCAGGTCGTCCCGAGAGAGTCCTTCCCTGTGCCCACCGTGCCTGTGTCCCCCGCTCCTCCTCCTCTCCCTGTCTCTGGTGGGGTTGTCCACCCCATCCTGCAGGGACATCCTTTCAAACTCCACCATCAAGTTGGAGATGGGCGACAGCACGCAGGAGGGAGATGAGGAGGCGCGGGGGGACATCATATCCCCGTTGTGAGTCCTCTCTGCCCCCGTGGAGGGGCACAGGCCCAGGCCGTTGTCGCAGATGGGTGAGAGGAGGCTCTCTGACACGGAGGAGCACAGGAGGTCTCGCTCGGCAGCTGTCTCGATGAGGTCATCGGGCAGGATGTGGAACTCACGGAGGCCCAGGCCGCCCACAGCACCCACCAGACTGTCCTTAGAACACGCCAAGGAGGTAATGCTGGTGAGTGCCGTGTTCTGACGGTTCTTCATCTCCTCCAGGCTGATGTCATCACCCTCGTCCAGGAAGGCCCCCACTGAGATGGAGTTACAGAACTTCTTGGGCTTGCCTGTAAATGGCAGAGAGGAGGGGAAACTGTTCATTTGAAGCACACAAAAAATGCATTTACTGGTCAATCTAAAGTTGTATGGGAGCATCAATTCAAGACCTTGATGGCTGTATCATCGCTCTCATTTCTCAAACTTGATCATCTGAATTCAATACCAGTACTATACAGTTTATCAATAGGAAATGGTGGGGATAACATTACCTGGGGAAGGGGTTCTGAAGCGGTTGCTGGTTTCGTTCTCCCCTGCCTCTTCGTGTGCACGCTGACTGAAGTCCTTCTTGTTGAGGTACTCCTCCAGCTTACGGAGGCCGTCTGCAGAAGACAGGTCTGTAAAACTGTCCAGGAAATCCCAGTACTCAGCCCAGGGGTGGCCCAGCTCTCTGGCAAGGTCTCTGTGAGGGAGGAGAACATAACACTGTGGTTGGAGAAGCTGGTAAAAAATTGAACGAAGTTGTTAAACTTCGGGCTTTCTAGACGTACCTGCCCACTTTCTCTGCTCCACGGTCAGGGTCAGACTTCAGGATGTGCTGGAAGTGCACCGCCCTATCTCTTGGGGGTGTCTTCCATATCCGGCGGAACTCATCTGCCTGCAAGGGGGACACCAATTAATCTTACATATAGTGCATTCGGAAAGTATTCAGACCCTTTCACTTTTTCTACATTTTGTTAGATTACAGGCTTAATCTAAAACATCTACACACAATACCTCATAATGACAAAGCAAAAACAGATTTTTAGTAAAAAAATATATTTAAAAAACGGAAATATTACATTTACATAAGTATTCAGCCCCTTTACTCAGTACTTTGTTGAAACACCTTTGGCAGCGATTACAGCCTCAAGTCTTCTTGGCACACCTGTATTTGGGGAGCTTTCCATTCTTCTCTGCAGATCCTCTCAAGCGCTGTCAGGTTGGATGGGGAGCGTCGCTGGAAAGCTATTTTCAGGTCTCTCCAAAGATTTCCGATCATGTTCAAGTCCGGGCTGTGGCTGAGCCAATAAAGGACCTTCAGAGACTTGTCCTGAAGCCATTCCTGCGTTGTCTTGGTTGTGTGCTTAGGGTTGTTGTCCGGTTGGAAGGTTGGAACTTCCGCCCCAGTCTGAAGTTCTGAGCGCTCTGCAGCAAGTTTTCATCAAGGATCTTTCTGTACTTCGCTCTGTTCATCTTTCCCTCGATCTTGACTAGTCTCCCAGTCCCTGCCGCTAAAAAACATCCCCACAGCATGATGCTGCCACCACGATTCACCGTAGGGTGCCAGGTTTCCACTAGACGTGATGCTTGGCATTCAGGCCAAAGAGTTCAATCCTGGTTTCATCAGACCAGAGAATCTTGTTTCTCATGGTCTGAGTCCTTTAGGTGCCATTTGGCAAACTCCAAGCGGGCGGTCATGTGCCTTTTACTAAGGAGTGGCTTCCGTCTGGCCACTCTACCATAAAGGCCTGATTGATGGAGTGCTGCAGAGATGGTTGTCCTTCTGGAAGGTTCTCCCATCTCCACAGAGGAATTCTGGAGCTCTGTCAGAGTAACCATCAGGTTCTTGGTCATCTCCCTGACCACGGCCCTTCTCCCCTGATTGCTCAGTTCGGCCAGGTGTCCAGCTCTAGGAAGAGTCTTGGTGGTTCCAAACTTCTTCCATTTAACAATGATGATGGCCACGGTGTTCTTGGGGACCTTCAATGCTGCAGAAATGTTTTGGTACCCTTCTCCAGATCTGTGCCTTGACACAATCCTGTCTCTGAGCTCTATGGACAATTTATTCTACCTCATGGCTTGGTTTTTGCTCTGGCATGCACTTTGGACTCCAACCAAGTTGTAGAAACATCTCAAGGATGATCAATGGAAACAGGATGCATCTGAGCTCAATTTCAAGTCTCATAGCAAAGGGTCTGAATACCTATGTAATTAAGGTATTTCTTTTTTTATATTTTTAATACATTTGCAAAAATGTAAAAAAAAATCGGTTTTCGCTTTGTCTTTTTGGGGTATTGTGTGTAGATTGATGAGGACTTTTTTTGATTTCATCCATTTTAGAATAAGGCTGTAACGTAACAAAATGTGGAAGAAATGAAGGGGTCTGAATACTTACTTTAAAAAAAAAAATACATTTGCAAAAGTTTATAAAAACCTGTTTTAGCTTTGTCATTATGGGGTATTGTGTGTAGATTGACAAGGGGAAATAATTATTTAATCAATTTTAGAGTAAGGCTGCAACGTAACAAAATGTGGAAAAAGTGAAGTGGTCTGAATACTTTCCAAATGCACTGTACATCCTGTGTTTCAACAACAGCTTCCCATATGAAAATATAATGAGCTAAAAAATATAGAACTAAAGTGTGAAAATGGGTGATAAGAAGACAAAAAGAGCGCGAGTTGAAAGAGGACATGATATGACAATGACCTTAGATGGGCTGAGTGGGCCAACGAATGCCCTAACTGACATCACTGGATCCATGGGACTTCGTATGAGCCTGGGAGCCAGCGAATGAGGAAGAGTTTCTGATGGCTCAGGTGACCAGGGAGCACCAATGACAGGCTGGGAAGAGTTGTCTGTGGCCCTCAGTAAGGGTATATAACAGCGATCTGTGGTTGACAGAAGAGAAGGTGCCTTGGGGTAAACAGGGAAGATAAGAAAAACACAAGTGCTGTGATTGGGAGGAAGTGTACTTACCTTCCAAATAGTCACATATCTTCTGTTTCACCTCTTGGGTTTTGTTTTTTCTTTCACAAATAACCTGTCAGGAAACAGAAGAATTTCAAGAAATCCAAAAGTCATGTGGATCAATGAGCAGTCATTAGCTAGCTTTAAAAAAAGTATATATCTGGAGAAACTCACATCAGATGGCTTCTGGTCGTACTTGTTCTTGCAGTTTTTATCAGTATCAGGATGTGAACACAGGACATTCACCACTTCTGGACAACCAAACTTACATGCAAAGTGGAGTGGTGTCTCAAAGCCCTGCGACAGACAGAACCAGAGTTACACACATACACTATGAACAGAGACAAGCCAATCCAAAACACACCAGTCGGTTACAGTTCAACTTTAAAAAACACAGTAGGTCTGCACTCAAAAAGAAGCTTAATTTTTCAATTTCTTAAAATTATTTTGTCTGCACAGGGGAATCGGCTAAAAGCCTCGTCTGCACAAATGTTTCGGCTAGAAACCTTCTTCGGTGTTAAACCTACAGTTAAATCTATCAGCAGGTACATATGGAGAAAGGGTGAGATAAGGAGACTCACAGCTTTGTCTGGAGTATTGAGGTAAAGGTCTATGATGTAACGGATGCGTTTCTGCAGCATGGCCTCCAGGTCATCTGGGTACATGAGCCTCATGAAGTCAGGATTCTCTAGAGTTTCCAGCAGGAGCTGGGCAACACCCGGCTGATTCTCCTTTGCTGCCACGTGCATCACGTTGTACCGGCACCCCTCCTAGGAACACACAGTGGACATTGATGAAGGAAAGTAGTGCAGGTCAGTGTTGGATCACAACTTGTTTGTCACAGCCATTTACTACAGAGGCCTGGCTTGAGACTGGGCTGTGGTTAGAAACATTCATTTGGTTGGAAAAAGGAAAACTAATAGGATTGATACTTAAATTGTCAGAGTAATAGATCAGTTCTGTTAGAACATTATAACTCATTTGGTCAACAGAATTACTGAGTCATTTCTGAAGGAGTCATATTTTTCTATGTGGTTGACTACCTTTTTTTGTGATACTTCACTGTAATCATCTGCTGGCTGACTTCCTCCCTGACTCACCTGCACAACAGTGGGGTTGTCTCCAGAGCCAATGAGATAGCGTGGGTTGCTCCAGACCAGCTCACTGAAGGCTACCTCATCCCCCTTCTCCACAGCCTTCCTCAGCTTGGCTGTCAGATCCTGGCAGCGAGGGCTCTTGAAGCTGTTGGCCCTCTCCCTGTTGATGGTGTCTGCCTCCATGACAGGGACGTTGTCTAGTGCCACAGACAAGAGAGACGGAGACGACAGATTAAAACAGAGGTCAGCAGAATATGTGATAAACAATTTACTCGTTTAACAAGTCCAAGAAATTAAATGCCATCCAAACACCCTTGAAAAGCACTGACTTTGCATATTTTTCAAACTAATGTATTTTTTGTAAGGAGAGATAATTGTCCTTCTCAGCCCAGCACTCACCCTTGCAGAAGACCAGGCCTGGTTTGACAGGGGAGACACATGGGGTGGATTTACTAGGAGAGGGGTAATAGTCACAGATTCCCTTGGCAAATTTCTCAGCATCGTCTCGATTGGCAAAGGCTTTAAAGCGAGCTCCTTTCATCATCTTCACAGCCTGAAGAGCCTCCTTCTTATCACCATACACGTGGGCCCTATCTGGAAGTGAGAGAAAAAATGTACATTAAAAAAGGTATGTTTCTATAGGCTATAGATAGCTCTTTATATCTACCTACTAGAAACATTCCAGAATGTAAACTGGATTCAAAATGGAATAGATAACGGTCAGTTATTTTGCCGACATTAAAAGCAAAGCAGCTCAAATTCTTACTACTAAAATGTTTTGTTGCCATGCTAATGCAGAAAGCCATAAGGTGACAGGTGCTATGGATCTCATCCACTGCCGGTTCAAAACCAAAATAACCCCTGAACAGCATGATGTCATGGAGAAGCAACATCAAATGTTTGAATTGGACCTTGAGCGTAGTGTGACAGCATGGTCAACATACAGAAGATGCGCACTGCACTTTGTGCAACCCAATAGCTAGCCAGCCAACAGTTCTCTGTCTTCGCATTTCTGTGTGGGAAAATAAATAATGACAAATACACGTTTGACCGATTAACAGCCCAAAGTGTAAATTGCAGGGATAGTTTACATCAGCCCAGGTGAAATAACAGTTTCTTACCATTTCTAGCCAAGACATCCTCCCATAACGGACACACTCCATAGAACATTGGTGACACTTGGGCCATCTTTGAAGGAGTCTCTGCTGTAGACTGAGAGCCAGTGTCTTCCCTATTGATATTAAAAGGGGCCCTTGACTTCACTGTCAGGCCAAGTTCCTCTTCCTCTGGGGGATTGAGCCCCATTCCGTAACCAAAGTCCATCTCATCACTGACAGCCTTAGGAGAGTCAGTGCCAGTCGCTACTGATGTAGCACATGACGGCACTGGTTTGGCCTGCTCTGCATCACTGGCCGCCGCTGCACTACTGCTTGTGGCTGGGCCTGTAGTGGTGGCATTACTGCTGCTGTCCGTCTCTGTGGCGCTGCTGCTGCCCTCGGCTCCCGCCAGGACGCGGGCCAACTTCCTCTCGAAGATGGCACGGGTGGTGGCCGTGATTGGGCCGCACTTGAGGTCGGCCCTTGTGAACTCCTCTCGCAGCTCGTCTGCACTCAGCCCTCTCAGCCTGCTCAGAACCGCCTCCATGCTTCAGCTAGGCTACCTGTGTAGTCAGAGGGTAACACATCATATGATATCACATTCAGATACAAACTGCTGTGTAATGATAGTGATAGTAAATGTTTCTATTTTGATTGAGGTACCTGGTCACCTCAATCAAAACGTCCTATTTTTTTGGGCGGATAAAAACTTTATTTGTTCCAACAGTAAAGTGCATTATTCTCATGATTCCTGTAATAGAAGTGCCTGTCCTGCAGCTGTGCCTGCCTGTTTCGCTGGGACCGGCTGCTGTAATGCATGAGCCTCTCACACTCTCCCCTTTCTCGTGATTGTATAACATTTCAAAATGCAATTGTTGGAAAAAACTACTTTGGAGGCAACTCGTTGTTCATATTAAAGAGAGGAGGGTCTCAGTTTTCTGACGGTATAATATATCTGATATGGCTTTGAAATACGGAGCGAGAGAAATTGCGCATCGGCCATGACGAGTAAACTACGCCTTAATGCAAAAATGTTTTAGGAGATTACATTTACTGTTAAATGAATACATGGCTACTAGCAGTAGGTGTTATATTTAGAGTTAGCTATCTAGCTAATGTGTTTTGAGTTTCAACTTCCTCAGGTGATGAATTAGAACCAATTGAATGAGGCCTATATATACCATATTAGTGCACAGAGAGATTAAGGCAAATTCATCACTATTGAAAAAAATTATAATACAAATTCTGGAGCCCTACTTTCATTAACCCAACAATCATAATCACTGGATTAAGTTCAATGTCAACATATTTTGAATCATGCATTCCTGCTTGGACATGATATGTGTAACAACTTATCAATTGAATATCATCTCAGTAGTCTATTACACTTCCTAATAAAGCATTGTGAATTACTTTATAAAATGACTCAAATGTATTCTATTGTGTGACGCTGCCAACTGAAAAAGTTCAATGTTTGTCTGGAACCCAGCCTTTTGAGCTAATTGACAAGTGCACCTTACTCCCCATGATCCTCGAGACCGACCATAAGTAGGTCTCTGCCATTAATGGACTGTTTCAAAGCATAGACAACATAAATTCACAGCCTGACTCTGAATATGATAAACCCACGAAATAAACTCAGTCAGCCTTTCTTGATTGATCAAACAGAGAAGTAACGCAAGTCTACGTGCCGCTTGGTTTTTTGCAGGTTCACAAAACATGCAAGCCATGAAAGGAAGGGGCGATTCGAAAGCTTTGCACACAAAAAACGCTCCGATCAAAATCTAGATGTGTACGGAATAAAGCACGTTAAAAGCCTTTTGCGTTCGATGCTTTTAAACTTCCTAGATTTCAGAGAATTCAGGGAATATTTCCAATCACCGTCGATGCAATCTCACTCATGCTCACGCCCAAGTGCCAGTCCTAATATCTATTTTTGTGCATGAATAATCTGATATCTCATGTCTTCATAGTGATGTTATTGATACACGCTATCTCAACACATATTTGATGACAAAAGTCGTCTCTACATACTTACCAGACATCATCATAACTGCTTATCGTTCATGATCTGAAATGTATTTTAATATTCAGCTAGGATAAACTGTTACAATGCTCAAATCAAGACCGTCTGGAATCGTCTCATTGTTTACAAGACATTATGCGCATGCTCACTTCCGAGGGAGGGCTCATCGTGCTCTCAGCTGAGATGCTATGTTAGTTCGTTAGCGAACAGTTCAAACCAAGCAGGTAATGGTGGTGTTGCTAGAAACAGTTCACTATGCAAGCAATGCATTTGAAAGGCAATAATGAAGTGACATTGGACACCTACCTATATGTAAATGCAGTGCGTTAACTGGGTTTAGGGAAGCACGATTGAGTAATCTCATGTCATTAGCTAGCTGGCTAAATTAGTATGCTGGCTCGCTAGCTAGTTACGCCGGAAGTTTAGCCTAGAAGACGCTAGCAAGCAACCCACTTTCCATAATATAACGTAGGTAGCTAGTTATTTTGGGACTTGCTGAGAAAAGTATACCCTCACCAACAGCATAAAATAATTTTAATACTTTAAAAAAACACCAACTAGCGAACTAAATTAGCTAACCGTGTAGTTATGGCAAGTGCGTGACGAAGGAACAAGCTAACTAGCCCTACAACCAACAGTTAGCTGTGCTACATTTAGTAAACAACTTGGATAACGCATTAATATATTTTATTAATGCAACGACTGGAACGTTTGGACTTGGAAATGTATATTATTCTGCAGTATTTGAAATGACAACAAAATGAACGTTAGCATGCACACCTCCTTGCTCTCCACCTGCCCTCACCGCGACGCTTTCAAACTATGTTGAGAAAGGACCCAGGTTTTGATTAACAATGCCTGATCGAAATTGAGACTACTGTGAACAGTCTATGACTGCGTACTATGCTAGCCAGACGGTCTGGAAAAAACATAGCAAAACATAAATCCTAGAAACAATTCGATAAGTACCTCCAAATATACAAGACATCTTTGGAAACGACAGTTTCGAAAAAAGGATGAAGCATGGGATCAATTAATTTGACTAATTGATTAATCAATTATAAATACTATAGCCTACTCATCAAATGTTAGGGAATTAAATAACGGACAATTGATGAATAGTGCAACTTTATGAGAAATACAATATCTCCCAATATACATTTTATATATTGGAATTAATCAGTTTAGCAGGTCTATGGCCCTCTTTGCAAAGATTGAACAGCAAATACAGCAAGGTTTATATACAGAACTCTTTTATCCCTGCTCCATGTAGCAAGCAAGGTTATGTATTAAAATATATAGATAACAGTGAAAGGTAGCTTGGAAGATAGTCAATGTTGGATTCACCAAGTCAATTAAGTTAGAACAGATTGTTACAAACCCTTCTTCAAAAACACAGTATGGAGCGCCATTAGTTATTACCAGTCAACTGAACACAGCTTTCCCTTCTACTAAAGGTTTTCCCTTCACAGATATGTAATAAGCATGTGTATTACAGTGTAGTTAAAAATAGTCAATTTACTTTGACTGGCAAGATACAGGTTGTCTGGACATGAGTCTAACGGCATATAAAACATCAGTTACATTACAACTGCATGTGCTGTAGTTTGTGTCCATTGCGGTCTACATTTTGACTTAACAGTTGTCAGTTTGAATAAATATGCTTTGCAAGTCGCATATATCATTTTCAAATGTTTTTGCTCATCACACTATTCGATAATGATCAAAGTAATTCAATTATAGGAACAAGTAGAGAAAAGGAAGTCTATTATATATTAACCTCTGCAAAGAATAAAACAGTTTTCCTGGAGAGCAAATCAACCTCAAAAGGAATTAAACAAGCAATTAAGGGGTGGGCATTCTGTAAATATGAAACCACAGTAACAACAAAAAGTAATACATTTGAGTGCATCTCACTCATAGAAGTAGTAACATTGTGTAATAGTTCTTACACCTTCCCCTCCCTCAAAGTCAGTTACAGTAAGTTCTCTCTCAATTGTGCAACATCGGTTGAGACTACCCAAATATTTAACCATTCAGTTTGGAACTGCAAGCAGCATAATCATACACCATAACCTATATTACATCTTGCACACCCACTTTCAATAGAAATAATAATATGTTCATTCATAACATTTAGTCCTTTAACAGCATACAAAATACTCCTCATTAAGGCTTTGCCATACACATTACTACAGTCCAATCCAGCCAGTTAAACTCCCAATTTCATACATAGTTGAGAAGAATTAAGTTCCCACAAAGTTGCAGAGCCCACAATGATATGTTGATAGTAAGCTTTAAAAAAGAACAAGCAATTAAAAACCAAATGGATTGATGTTAATGAAATTAACAAATGTGAGGCGTACTGAAAAGGAGAATGGTATTGATTCACCTCAAACAGTTTGAAAGCCATAGGGGCATTTGACCAGATGATTCCCTAAATCCCAAACCAACCCGTAGCCTACAACCTGATAAACTTGTGTAGATCAGAGGGGGAATAGGTGGAATATGGTTATTGCTTCACCGTGCCTTCCTATAGGCCTAGTAAACATTTTGCCATATTGTTAACACTTATCCAATCAGATTTACAGGATTGTCTAAGTTGAGAGACTACGGGTCGATTTGGATTTCAACGTAAGTTTATGGAATGAGTGGCTCCTCATTCGCAGGCACAGAGGAATGGAAGAACAGTAAGAGGGTATGCTTCTAACAGTATGCTTATCCATTTCTGCAGGCTTTAAAACAGTCTCACTCTTCTTACCGGAGCATGAGAAAGTATATCAAAAGTACCGGTATGCGTAAACAAACTTCTAGCTACCATAATTAAACCGGGGTAATAGTGAATTTGTATTGTTTGAAAGATACTTGAGAATAGGCCTTACTTGGTGTCTATAACTTCAAAACAAAAGACAGTGGAATCCCCTAATAATGTAGTTGTCACTCATTTAAGATTCAATATTGTCATTCCTGAATTGTAAATAAATAAATATGACAAAATGACAGCCATAACAAAAATAGACAAAGTCCAAATAAAAATTAAAGCTATGGTATAAGTATACATTACTTTATCCAACCACTGTCTGTGCTGATAATAATGCCAAATGTTGGCAGCAATTGATAAGAAATGGAAAAGAAAAGTGCCCTTGTGGATAAAACTCCACTCTGTGCGTCTGCCTGAGAAAGTGCTGCATTACGATGGCTGTGCCTCCTCCTCCGCTCCTCCGTTACGGTCCACCTGGTTTAGAGGGGGAGATGTTATGGAGTCATTCTCCAGCGGCACCCCCAGTCGAGTCAATTCCTCCTCTGCGTTAGTCCATGACGTCATGGACTCGTGCACGGTGACTGTGTGCTCCTCCATTTGTTTCTGAAGGTTGTCCATCTCATGCCTGCAGGAAACACACAACATTCACTTTAGTGTCCTGGCATTTGATTCCTAATAGAGAATTATAATACACCATCCACATGTGAGAAAAATACCTTTTGAGTAAAGGATTTCATGCATACATTCCTATTATTTGTCTTTCATTATGGTTCTCACAAAACACACAAGCTATTTTGAGTAACATTAGCTACAAAAGCATATTATCCATACTCAGTTTACAACCGCTATAAATGGTGCAGTGAAATGCTTCCGCGTTAGCTCCCTCAACATTGCAGTACAATAACCAATAATAATCAAAAGTCCAATAAAACAGGTTTTCCACTCCCAGAAGTTAAAGGAAGACACGATGGTCAGTTCTTACTTGAGCTGGCGCAGACAGTTGTGCAGGTTATTGAGGGGCTCCTTGTTGACGGAGGCAGAGGGCTTGAGCAACTCATCCAGCAGGGAGGCAGGCACAGGGCAGTCTGGGATCTTCACCGGGGTCACTGGATTTGATGGGTTCGATGGCTCCATCCTCTGCTGCTCAATGAGGAATACAGCACAATAAGAAAACTCAGCATACTGTGGATAAGAGTGTCTTCAGAAACTATTCAAACCCCTTGGCTTTCTCAAAATGTTGCTGTGCTATAGCCTGAATTTCAAATGCAATCGAGTCCCTGGCCTACACACAATACCCCCATAATGTCAAAGGGGAATTATGTTTTTAGAAATGTTTACAAATGAATAAAAAACGAAAAGCTGAAATGTCTTGAGTCAATAAGTATTCAACCCTTTGTTATGGCAAGCCTAAATAAGTTTAAAAGTAAACACTTGCTTAACAAGTCAAATAAGTTGCATGGACTCACTGTGTGCAGCAATAGTATTTAACATGATTTTTGAATGACTACCTCATCTCTGTACCCCACACATACAATTAATTATCTGTAAGGTCTAGAGATCGACCGATTAATCGGAATGGCCGATTAATTAGGGCCGATTTCAAGTTATCATAACAATCGGAAATCGGTATTTTTGGACACCAATTTGGCCGATTAAAACTTTATTTTTTTTACACCTTTATTTAACTAGGCAAGTCATTAAGAACACATTCTTATTTTCAATGACGGCCTAGGAACGGTGGGTTAACTGCCTTGTTCAGGGGCAGAACGACAGATTTTTACCTTGTCAGCTCGGGGATTCAATCTTGCAACCTTACGGTTAACTAGTCCAACGCTCTAACCACCTGTTTTACATTGCACTCCACGAGGAGCCTGCCTGTTATGCGAATGCAGTAAGAAGCCAAGGTAAGTTGCTAGCTAGCATTAAACTTATCTTATAAAAAAAATCAATCAATCATAATCACTAGTTAACTACACATGGTTGATGATATTACTAGTTTATCTAGCGTGTCCTGCGTTGCATATAATCGATGCGGTGCGCATTCGCGAAACAGGACTGTCGTTGCTCCAACGTGTACCTAACCATAAACATCAACGACTTTCTTAACATCAATACACAAGTATATATTTAGTTAATATTGCCTACTAACATGAATTTCTTTTAACTAGGAAAATTGTGTCACTTCTCTTGCAACAGTCAGGGTATATGCAGCAGTTTGGCCCGCCTGGCTCGTTGCGAACTAATTTGCCAGAATTTTACGTAATTTTGACATAACATTGAAGGTTGTGCAATGTAACAGGAATATTTAGACTTATGGATGCCACCCGTAGATAAAATACGGAGCGGTTCAGTATTTCACTGAAAGAATAAATGTTCTGTTTGAGATGATAGTTTCCGGGTTCGACCATATTAATGACCTAAGGCTCGTATTTCTGTGTTATTATGTTATAATTAAGTATGATTTGATAGAGCAGTTTGACTGAGCGATGGTAGGCACCAGCAGGCTCGTAAGCATTCATTCAAATAAAATGTTATTTGTCACATACACATGGTTAGCAGATGTTAATGCGAGTGTAGCGAAATGCTTGTGCTTCTAGTTCCGACAATGCAGTAATAACCAACGAGTAATCTAACCTAACAATTTCACAACAGCTACCTTATACACACACAAGTGTAAAGGGATGAAGAATATGTACATAAAGATATGAATGAGTGATGGTACAGAACGGCATAGGCAAGATGCAGTAGATGGTATCGAAGTACAGTATATACATATGAGATGAGTAATGTAGGGTATGTAAACATTATATTAAGTGGCATTGTTTAAAGTGGCTAGTGATACATTTTTTACATGTATGGCAGCAGCCACTCAATGTTAGTGGTGGCTGTTTAACAAACAAACATGTTCAAACAGCACTTTCGTGCGTTTTGCCAACAGCTCTGCTGTTTATGACTTCAAGCCTATCAACTCCCGAGATTAGGCTGGTGTAACCGATGTGAAATGGCTAGCTAGTTAGCGGGGTGCGCACTAATAGCATTTCAAACGTCACTCGCTCTGAGACTTGGAGTAGTTGTTCCCCTTGCTCTGCGTGGGTAACGCTGCTTCGAGGGTGGCTGGTTCGAGCCCAGGTAGGAGCAAGGAGAGGGACGGAAGCTATACTGTTACACTGGCAATACTAAAGTGCCTATAAGAACATCCAACAGTCAAAGGTATATGAAATACAAATCGTATAAAGAGAAATAGTTCTATAATAAACTACAACCTAAAACTTCTTACCTGGGAATATTGAAGACTCATGTTAAAAGGAACCACCAGCTTTCATACACTGCTCAAAAAAATAAAGGGAACACTAAAATAACACATCCTAGATCTGAATGAATTAAATATTCTTATTAAATACTTTTTTCTTTACATAGTTGAATGTGCTGACAACAAAATCACACAAATTATCAATGGAAATCAAATTTATCAACCCATGGAGGTCTGGATTTAAAGTGGAATTAAAGTGGAAAACCACACTACAGGCTGATCCAACTTTGATGTAATGTCCTTAAAACAAGTCAAAATGAGGCTCAGTAGTGTGTGTGGCCTCCACGTGCCTGTATGACCTCCCTACAACGCCTGGGCATGCTCCTGATGAGGTGGCGGCTAGTCTCCTGAGGGACCTCCTCCCAGACCTGGACTAAAGCATCCGCCAACTCCTGGACAGTCTGTGGTGCAACGTGGCGTTGGTGGATGGAGCGAGACATGATGTCCCAGATGTGCTCAATTGGATTCAGGTCTGGGGAACGGGCGGGCCAGTCCATAGCATCAATGCCTTCCTCTTGCAGGAACTGCTGACACTCCAGCCACATGAGGTCTAGCATTGTCTTGCATTAGGAGGAACCCAGGGCCAACCGCACCAGCATATGGTCTCACAAGGGGTCTGAGGATCTCATCTCGGTACCTAATGGCAGTCAGGCTACCTCTGGCGAGCACATGGAGGGCTGTGCGGCCCCCCCAAAAATGCCACCCCACACCATGACTGACCCACCGCCAAACCGGTCATGCTGGAGGATGTTGCATGCAGCAGAACGTTCTCCACAGCGTCTCCAGACTGTCACGTCTGTCACATGTGCTCAGTGTGAACCTGCTTTCATCTGTGAAGAGCACAGGGCGCCAGTGGCGAATTTGCCAATCTTGGTGTTCTCTGGCAAATGCCAAACGTCCTGCACGGTGTTGGGCTGTAAGCACAACCCCCACCTGTGGACGTCGGGCCCTCATACCACCCTCATGGAGTCTGTTTCTGACCGTTTGAGCAGACACATGCACATTTGTGGCCTGCTGGAGGTCATTTTGCAGGGCTCTGGCAGTGCTCCCCCTGCTCCTCCTTGCACAAAGGCAGAGGTAGCGGTCCTGCTGCTGGGTTGTTGCCCTCCTACGGCCTCCTCCACGTCTCCTGATGTACTGGCCTGTCTCCTGGTAGCGCCTCCATGCTCTGGACACTACGCTGACAGACACAGCCAACCTTCTTGCCACAGCTCGCATTGATGTGCCATCCTGGATGAGCTGCACTACCTGAGCCACTTGTGTGGGTTGTAGACTCCGTCTCATGCTACCACTAGAGTGAAAGCACCGCCAGCATTCAAAAGTGACCAAAACATCAGCCAGGAAGCATAGGAACTGAGAAGTGGTCTGTGGTCACCACCTGCAGAACCACTCCTTTATTGGGGGTGTCTTGCTAATTGCCTATAATTTCCACCTGTTGTCTATTCCATTTGCACAACAGCATGTGAAATTTAATGTCAATCAGTGTTGCTTCCTAAGTGGACAGTTTGATTTCACATAAGTGTGATTGACTTGGAGTTACATTGTGTTGTTTAAGTGTTCCCTTTATTTTTTTGAGCAGTGTATGTTCTCATGTTCTGAGCAAGGAACATAAACGTTAGCTTTCTTACATGGCACATATTGCACTTTTACTTTCTTCTCCAACACTTTGTTTTTGCATTATTTAAACCAAATTGAACATGTTTCATTATTTATTTGAGGCTACATTTATTTTATTGATGTATTATATTTAGTTAAAGTGTTCATTCAGTACTGTTGTAATTGTCATTAATACAAATACATTTAATAAAAAAACCAAAATAAAAAAAATGGCTGATTAATCGGTATCGGCTTTTTTTGGTCCTCCAATAATCGTTACCAGCTTTTTTTGGTCCTCCAATAATCGTTACCGGCTTTTTTTGGTCCTCCAATAATCGGTATCGGCTTTTTTTGGTCCTCCAATAATCGGTATCGGCGTTGAAAAATCATAATCGGTCGACCTCTAGTAAGGGCCCTCATTCGAGCAGTGAATTTCAAACACAGATTCAACCACAAAGACCAGGGACGTTTTCCAATGCCTTGCGAAGGGCACCTATTGGTAGATGGGTAAAAATGTGATAAAAAGCAGACATTGAATATCCCTTGGAGCATGGTGAAGTTATTAATTACACTTTGGATGGTGTATCAATACACCCAGTCACTAAAGATACAGGAGTCCATCCTAACTCAATTACCGGAGAGGAAGGAAACCGCTCAGGGATTTCACCATGAGGCCAATGTTGACTTTATAAACAGTTAGTTTAATAGCTGTGATAGGAGAAAACTGAGGATGGATCAACAACATTGTAGTTACTCCACAATACTAACCTAAATGACAGAGTGAAAAGAAGGAAGCCTGAACAGAATATAATTTTTCCAAAACATTCATCCTGTTTGCAATAAGGCACT